>NC_091792.1:111491742-111794772 GCF_041296235.1 Equus asinus | reverse complement strand
CTTAAGTATTTTATTTAAGGCTGATTTTAGTTTACCATACATTAAATAAACCTCTTTTAGGAAATAGACCTAACTGTGGAATTGTTTTAAAACAATAGTTTCTTTTAAATGACTAAAGGAACAACAGAATGCTTTTATCTTGGAGTCTATGAGACTTGTCTTATTGAAAAGATAGGCATAATCTATAATTAGTATACAATATATAATTATTTAGGTAAGTTTTATGAAAATGAATGATTTCAGAGAGTTGATATTAGTTTCTTTTACAAAAGGAATTAAATATTTTCTTTGTCAACTTTTATACCACTACTTTATTGCATATCATAGTTTTAAAAATTTTATTCTACTCATAGTGCTAAGTTTAATACTAGGCTAATATAAGACTAAACTGTCACAGATTAGGAAATACTGATGCTGGTACTAATAAGATAATATTATATGTACCACATCAGAAAATGTAAAAACAAACAAACAAAAAGGCAAGAAGCTTAAATTGCTGAAATTCCCAACTTCTCCAAGTTAGAAAATCAACATTTTCATGTGAGTTTCCTTTATATGAACTTAAAAAAAATGTATTGGAAACCTCAACGTTTTAACGCTGACATCTGTTGAAAGTGTACCTTAATTAAGCTCATGACATTCCCAATAGAGCCGTAAATAGAAACGCTATCCTATAACTATTTTCAAGTTCATATATTTAAGAAGACGTAGAATTGTATTTTAGCTCTGTGATTTCAGCTAAAGCCTTAGAGAGATGGATGGCTACATGCTGTTCTGAGGCCTGACTACCAAGTCTTCTGTTTCACATTCTGAGTGATATTTCCAAGAGTTACCAGAAGAGAGCATCCACATCACAGAGACGCATGTGGCTAAATGAATAAGGCACAGAAGGTCGACCACTCGGCTTGAGCCACCTCTTTTTGGGAAAATGACGATGAACTTCCTGTGATCGTGCTCAAATGGCTTAGGAAATGACTGGAGGGTGGTTGATATTCCAAGATTCAAGCATCTGGTGTTCAGATAAACCCAATTTAACTGTGTCCTAGGTCTACAAATTTGTTGTCAAAACAATTTAGGCTAAGCAGTATAGTCAAATACTTATTCCAGGGCACAACAGTCTGCTAATGTAATTACTGAATGGGTTCTAAGAAGAAGAAAATTAAATTAAGAGAAATTGTTTTGCATAGAGGTGATTTATAGCCTACTTTACTCTCCAAACTAGTGAGAAGTGTGAAATTCAAGACCTCTAGAATATGATTTTAGTAGTAAAATGGCAAAAAATTTTAATAGGAAGAAATGAAAAAGAACATCAAATTAAAAGCAGAAACCGTATTCACCTATTATTTTTTACAGTGGTATTTGAAAAATCATATTTCTTAGTCTAGTAAATAAAAAGTCCATTATTTTTCAAGTATAGCAGACTATATCAGTGTCTCTTTTGTAATGGAATATAATTTTAACTTTTTGTTTATGTACAATATTTGTATATAGATGATGTGATTTTTCCCATTATGTCTTCATTTCCAAGTCTTGATTATTTACACTCCTCTGTGCTTCCAAGTCCATGAAATTAGTCTTTGGTACTTGAATCAGAACAGAATATTCTCTCATATGTCTCATCTAAATTAGGTCAGGTTATCTCATCATAACTGCATGCTAAGCTATAACTATATTAAATACATAAATCAAAAAATGATTAACCATAAGTTGCAACATTTTCAGCCTTAAAGAATATTAGAGAGACTGTTGGAGGAGTTACTTTTACATACTTTTCAGTGATGGAATTTTAAAAGAAAAAGTCTTACTTACAAAAATGTTAGATCTATAAATGATTTTATAATCGAGTAGGTAAATTATTTGGAAAATTATTTTTCTCATTCTATTATAGTGTCAATCTAAATCAATCCTTTTTTCTCTCCTCTGTTCCTTCCTACTTTCCCTGTGTATAGCAGAGAGGAACACTGCTCGGTCTTTCTGTGCCATCCTCTCACCTTCCAGGGCTATTTGAGGGTTTACATGACCAGTTTTTTCGGAAGTGGGTGGCCAGTTCCTTCTTCCTAGTCTGTCTTAGTCTGTAAGCGCCACTGGAAACTGTCCACCATAGGTGACCCTGCTAAGATTGAACTACTGGTGGCATAGATTTCAGCAACACGCAGCTGCCACGGTATGACAACCAACAGACAGGTGATGTGGTTCTCTGACCAGGAAATGGATCTGGGGCCGCAGTGGTGAGAGCTTCCAGTCTTAAGCCACAAGACCACCAGGCGTGGCTGCGAAGGATTTAGAGATGGGTTATTCAAATTTGAATCCTTCTCAGATCCTTGGTGGGAGTATGAAACTTGCCCCACCTGTGGAGATGATCATAGCAATACATAGGTTGCTTTAAGGTTTAGATGAGTAAATATACAAACACTTTGTATCTTATAAATTGTTACCTAGATATTAATTGTAAATATGAATTTCTTGTGTTGTCTATAAAAATGCCAGCAAATTCATGCAAAACTTAGTGAAATTTGTTTTTAGCCTGTAAAATACTAAAAGGCACCATGTTATCATCCACATACTCTTGTTTTCCCATACAAAATCTAGAGGATGTAGAGAAAGAAACAGGCTTTTTAAAAAAAAATCCAGGTGCTTTAGTAATTATGTGTATATTATTCAAAGTGTTGAGTTATTGTCACATACACATAATAATTATTAATGCACATAAAGTATTCTTAAAAAGTCTACATCTTTCCCTACATCCTCTAAATGGGGAAAATAAAATATTTTCCCTGTAGAACCAGGGCAAGAAATAAAAATTGACTCAAATTAAAATGTTAGAGCACAGAGGCCAGGCAAAATCGTATGGATTACACTAAGAAGCAAAAGAAAAGATACGAAGCAACTTGGTCTGCAGTAAAAAATATCCGTAGAGGATAGTGTAAGTAGGTTATCTTGATAGCACATCCTACTTTCCCACACCACTTGAGAGACATCTAAGTTTCTTAGCTTCACTTTCAAGGGATTGAATCTACACGTTCACACCTTAGTTCTTAGGACATCCCTACACAGAACGTATCATCAGCTAAAATTCGTATCATAACCAAATATACATTGGACACAATCTCCTTTAGTGTGTGCTTATTTTAGAACTCTGTTAGTTTCTCATTGCTGATACAACAAATTACTATAAACTTAGTGGCTTAAACAACATAAATTTACTATCTTACCATCCTGAAGGTCAGAAGTCAGCAAGGAGTCTCAACGACTGAAAAAGAAAGGTGTCCGCCAGGCTGTGTTCCTTCTGGAAGGTCGATGGGGGAATTCACTAACTTGCCTTCCCAGCTTCTTGAGACTGACTGCATCTTGGCTTGTGACCCCTTTCTCCGTATTCAAAGCCAGCAGTATGGGGTCTTCCAGTCTCTCTGACTCTGACTCCACAATTCTACTTTAAATGATCTTTGTGATCACACTGTATTCACTGGGACAATCCACAGAATAACTACCTTATTTTACAATTACCTGGTTAGTAACCTTAATTCTCTCTTGCCAGGTAACATAACACATTTACAGGTTTAGGATTAGGACTTGGCCATTTTGGGGTGGTCATCATTCTGCCTACCACAGATCCTAATCCAAACTAATCTCTGACATTTCTAAACTCAGAGCAATATTTTCTGTAGCAATTGCTTATTACCTAACCATGAATAGTTTTATCATATTATTTGAATTATTTGTTTATCTCAGCCTTCTGGACAGCAATCTTAATATGTTAGTTTTCTTCATCTTCTTTTCATGACTTGACACACTAAAGGGCCAGTCTAGCACCCCAAATTCAACAATACTTTTAATTTCCCTCTTAGAATTTCTTTCAAAAATCTGAAATAATGACATTCACTTTAATCAATTGAGATATTGCACCTCAGGAAACTCAGGTTGTTTTTTGATGCTTCTTAAGAATCCACACATATCCTCTGATGACTCCCCAGGAATTCTTAACAAACCAGAGGACCAGTGCTGATAGGATGGCCTTAGGCAGAGAGAATTTATTCTGAAGCCAGATCTGTCAGACTTGGTTGCAAAGTAAGGCAGGTTCTTTGCAAAGTACCCAGGCACTAGGAAGCAAGTGAGAAAGGAACAGGGCTTGCTGATACCCACTTCTGCTCCTGCTGGCTCTCTTATTGCCCAAGTGCTCTTGCCGAGATTGTCCCTAATGTCAGTAGTTGAATTAAGAGGCAGACCTACGTGCACATGGAGATAGTCCATCTGGAGGAAAACCTGAGTGTGGAACCAAACCTGTGCCAAAGTAAATGTTGCATCTAAATGGTCCTCCTCACGTACTACCACTGCTGAGATAGGCCCAGCCACACACTGAGCAAGACTGACAGGGAATGCAAATTACCCTCGTTCATTTGTTAAGTAAGAATAGAGTGTTCATATGTCTTGCTTACAACGACATTTCCTAATTCACTTTCCCTGGAGGGTCTATATGCTCATGCAGATTTAAAATTGAAAGCAATAATATTTCCCTGTTTTAATGTATGATTTTTCATTTTTTGAGGGATTTAAAGCTCACAAAATCATAGCGTAAATATTTATCTTTAGCAAATATTGATTTCTGCTGTTTCCCTTTGTCCCTCACATATGTTTTCTCTCTCTAGATACTCAGAATAGTTTGCAGTTTATGAACTTAAACTTCCATTGTGAAAGTGTAGGTTACTAACCATTTTGTTACTACAAATTATAAGATTCTAAACTCTTATTCATGTCATCATATCCTGATATCCACGGAATCTATAGGTGTGATATTGCTAAATAGAGGGAGAACTGTATAAAAGTGGGTTCATTCAGTTTGGCTCATTCTTCAAGGAAATGACATAAATGTCTGCTAGACAAAGTAGAAGTGCAGATTTGACGCTTGGCTTAGTTTATGAGTATTAAAAAAGATTATCTTGGGCCAGCCGGTGGCTCCGCGATTAAGATAGCACGTTCCGCTTCTCAGCATCCTGGGGTTCGTATCCGGGTGCGGACATGACACTGCTTGACAAAAGCCATGCTGTGGTAGGTGTCCCACATATAAAGTAGGAGAAGATGGGCATGGATGTTAGCTCAGGGCCAGTCTTCCTCAGCAAAAAGAGGAGGATCGGCAGTAGTTAGCTCAGGGCTAATCTTCCTCAAAAAAAAAAAGATTATCTTTATATAACTCTTTTGTTAATATTTTTCCTTTATTCAACAAAGGAGGAAGTAAAAAGTAAAGGCAAAAATACACTGATTTTTATGCACTTTGCCAGCCAACATCAATAACATGCAGTTCTTTGAAAGTTTATATGGGTTTTTATTTATTTACTTATACAAATGTGTATTTATTTCTTTGATAAATGCAACCCCTTTGACCCCGGCTGAGTGAAAGCATGCTTTAACCAAGACTTGATTGATAGGCATCAGGAGTTTACATGAGGCCCAGAATAATAGCGCTGGTTGCTGTGTACCCTTTAATGTAATCTTGTATTGTGCTTTTCTTTACGGTGTCATGCATATGTTTATACATAAATACAAAGAATAAATATATCCTTATGATTCTTTGGAACGCTGCTATTTCAGCACTTCATTTCACCTTTGCGTTATTATTTTATCGGACAGATGCTCTGCTGCATCAGTGGTAGCAGAGAGTCCTGTCCTGAAGGACTAGATGTTGAGAGGTAGCAGACAAGACACCAAATATCCGAAATTCTGTCATGTAGAATGAAGTGTAGACTTCTCCCTCTAATACTTAATGAGTGCTTACTATCCTGGGGGTATTTCTTGGGCTATATGTGCATTGTGTTATATAAGTCTAACTCAAAAATGGGTGTAGACTGTGTTAGTTTCCTATTGCCATGGTAACAAATTACCACAAACTTAGTGACTTAAAGCAACTCAACTTTATTTTCTTACTTCTTCTCTTTATTTTCTTCTGGAAGTCAGAAGTCTGAAGTCAGTTTCACTGGGCTAAAAGCACTTTCTTGGCAGGGCTGTTTCCTAGAGGAGGCTGTGAGGGGTTAGTCCATTTCCTTACATTTTTTGACTTCTCACAGCTGCTATTATTCCTTGGCTTGTGGCCCCTTCCTCCTTCTTCACAGTACATCACTCCAATCTCTGTCTCTGCCATCACATTGCCTTTTCATCTTCTGTAGTCAAAGCTCCCTCTGTCTCCCTTTTATAAGAAATTGTGATTACATTAGGGTCCACAGGGATAATGCAGGATAATCTCCCCATCCCAAGATGCTTACTTATTTTATCCTACTTACTTATAAACTTAACCACATGTGCAAGGTTCCTTTTGCCAAATAAAGAAACATTTACAGCTTCTGAGGGTTAGGACATAGATATTTCTGGGGCACAATTTTCAGCCTAAGTACTGTTATTTTTCCCCTTCTGAAGATTTAAAAAAGAGGGCACACTTAATTAACTTGATCAAGGTCTCATATGTTAAAAGGTAGAGAATTATGACTCAACTCTACTCTGATTCCAAACCTATATTCTTAACCACAATACTCTTACTAGAATAGTAGGAAGATCCTTTCCATATCACTGGAAATTTCCAGTGGAAGATGTATTAAGAACTGTCAAGGATGCTATAGATACAATTTCTTTATATTCATAAGATTCTTGGGGCCGGCCAGGTGGCCAACTGGTTAAGTTTGCGTGCTCCGCTTCGGTGGCCCAGGGTTTAGCCTGTTGGGATCCTAGGCATGGACATGGCACCGCTCATCAGGCCATGCTGAGGCGGTGTCCCACATAGGGCAACCAGAGGCACTCACAACTAGAATATACAACTATGTACTAGGGGGATTTGGGAAGAAGAATTAAAAAGAAAAATCTGAAGCAGGAAAAAAAAAAGATTCTCTATAATAGGGTTTACAGACTTCTGGCTTCCAAGAGTAATATTTGTGACTAATAAGAGGTAAGGATTCTTAACAGAGGAAAATCTATTTTTGATATTATCATAATTTTATAAAGGATGTTATTTCAATACTTATTAGAAATAAAGCATGTACACCGGACAGCTTCTAAAAATGTTTTAGCTCTTGGTTTTGGCTTCCATCATGATGTCATTAGAAACAAACATTAGATAGGCCCATGCGCTCCTTATTCTTTGCTCAATGGAAAGATGAAAACAATGTCAAAACACAAAACGAGTGTATTATACTTCTGGGTTAGTAACAACCAATCCAGGGAAAATAGGTAAGCCGGTTTTGTATGTACATTCAAACTCAGTATTTTAAGATTCACTATTTTTCTTAAGAAAGAAACATTGTATGCATTCAGAATCAGACACTTGAAATAAATTTTATTTTTGTTTGCAGTAATAATTGGTTAAGCCCACTGTTTCAGACTGGGTTCCCTAGAGGCAAAACTGAAATATAAATTTGTCACACATGGTTTATTGAAGAGAATAGTCTCAAGAAAAAGGGAGAAAGATAAAGATGTGTTTCAGAGATTGTAGCTGTGGCCTGATCCCAGAGGGAAAACTAGGGCATGAATTGCACACAAAGTTGGTCCCTTAGAGGCAATAGAGTCTGGCTTGCTGTAACCTTTGTGAGTCAGTCATTGGCGGCAGGCTGTGTCTGAGGCTGGAGAGAGAGGTAGGAAACTTACCTGAAAACCTGACTCCCATTCAGCACTCAGCCAAGAGCCAGGCTCCAGAAAAGGACTCAGCTCTAAGCTGTTAAGATCTGATGCTCACAATAACTTGCCTAGGCACCAAAACTGACCCCTATATCCTAGTGCCACAATCCTGAAATAGCTTTTTTATTAAAAAATTTGTGTCTTTGGAAAACCACTTAATTATTATACATTCTCCCTCTCCCCTCCCCCAAACACTGTAAACATCTCTCATTTCCATAATGACTTATGGCTATGTCTACATAATTAAATCAGCCTGGCTAAAGAGGGTAAAGTTAATTAATTAGTTAATTAATTAAAATAATTCAGTCTATCAAATTGTTTGGCTTCATATTATTGACAAATGTCCACTAATAAATTGTATCTGTACAAACAGTTGGTGGGTAACTGAAATGCTAGTACTGTATATTTAAATATCATCCTACTTTGCTTCATAAGATTGGACTACAAGATATTGGATACGGGAAGCAATCATTTGTGGTTTCGAAATACCAATTATTGTATATTGAATATGTACTAGCAGTCTTTATTACCAATATTAATCATGTAAAATTATGACCTGTCAAAAAACTGCAGTCACTTCCTGACCCACTTCACAAAAAATAGTTATTAACGCTTACTCCAAGAAGAAACAATGTCTTAAACAAACAGCTGTTACATCCAACAATGAAACTTGAAATAACTTTTACCAAGTAAGTTTGTTGAATAAATGATAATTTTCCTACTAAGTTAATTTCTCAGTAATCCATGACCTCAAAGAAAACAGAAGTGGCACTTCAACTACTTGCTATGCATCTGAAGAAAAACTATGGCAACGAGTTCACCATATTTGTAATTAGCAGTCTGTAAAAGATTTCAAAAGATTTCTTATAAACAGAAAGCTGTGACATTTTCACATTCCAGGCCACCAAGGGCACAGGCATTATTTGATATATTGTTAGGAAAAAGTCTCTGCACTTAAATGTGAAATATAATATTTGGCTGATAAGCTGCCATAGCCTTGCTAGAGTAGGAAATGAAGAAATGAAAGGAGAAAGGTTCTTTCAGAGGTCACAAAAATACTGCATTACCAATTTACTAAGCTTCATCAGTGAAGTAGATATGACCAATGAGAGCTCCTGGAGAAATCTTACAGACTTTGCCATCTAAATTTATGTATAATGTTCTGCAAATATATACCGACAAAGCCAAACACATTCCTCAAGCTTTTCTTCTTGTCCTCGTCTCAATTGCACTTTCCCTTTAAATATTTCCTTCTTCATTGTAAACACATGGGCACAACTGCCAACCTGATACTCTTCAGTTCTCCAAAAATCCATTCTTTTCTTTTTCCATTCCCAGACCAGATTTGGTAGCAAAGATAAGTAGGAGGGAGAAGCAGAAACATCCTCAAAGTCGCCACGGGGTCAGAAAAGCAAAAGTGCTTCAAATTTAATTCCACTTTTGAGACAATACTTCCCAATCTTTTGCAAAGAAATTGTAAATTTTTCTTCCTAGTTTTCCAAGACTGCAGTCATTTGTGTGAATGAATCAAATATAAATGCACATATATTATATAAAGAAGCTGCATATAGAAGTTTACATAAATCAATTAAGAAAATTACATGTTGCAATGATTTATATAACCTTAATATAATTAAATTGAGCTTTGGATTCTCATCCAAGTAACAATATCCATTAACAGTCTCCCATTTTACTAAATCCTTGTGACACTCCTAACATTTCAGCTGTCCGAGACCATAACTGCTGGAGTATACATATTTTACACATCTAATATTCAATACTATGAAGCCAATCAGTATATTAAGTACTGATTACATTTATTTACTCTCCTTTTTCTAAGTCAAAAAACAACTCTGATCCCTAAATATCTTACCTAATCTGGCCGTAGCTCAATATCTTTGTCTACAAAATGGAGAAAACATCTAAATCTCAGACTGTTGAAGAGGAAAGTCAAACACAATACCTAGAAAGAGAGAAATACTGGATACAAATGGTCCTTAGCTAAAACTTAGCTTAAAACTGTGTATTTTGCAACTAAATCAAAGCAAGAATTAAAGTAGCCTCATATTCACTCCCTATAAACTTTTGTCACTGATACTACTCTCCCCAGTTTGCTGCAGCTTTAAAACATTTATTTGTGCACTTTAAGACTTTCCACTGTAGGATGTAACTATTTCATATTATAGTGGAAGAAAGTTTACTTCTCTTCGCTTTATCTTCCCAAACCATTCTCCAGGGAAAGAAATGACTAATAAGATTGTTTGTGTTTAGAGGACATTGATTAGATGATAATTACTAATGGACAGGGTCACCATTCTTTAAAAGGGTCATTTGCCTACATGTGGTTTTCTTCCAATTCCACATTTCCAGTCTTCAGAGAAGTAAACAAACTCAAATATTTGACTATGGTAATTTTTCCAACTCTTGCTATATGTGTGTACATGTGATGACCCTTGGTAGATGTTTTTCATAGCCTGGAGCCATACAAAGCATGACAAAAATACTTGGATTTGGAGATAAGTGGGCGGACATTCTTCCATCGCTCACCTCAACCAGGTGCTCCCATGAATCTTTACCCAAGTTCTGCACTTGGGTTTATCAGGCTCTAGCTCAGTGCTGAGTTAATTGCTGTGTGTCAATCATTTATAGCTCCCTTAGGATCCAACTCAAGGAGACAGGAGTGGGAGAGGGAACACCAAAAAGAAGTAAAGATGATTAAAAAAGAAGAATTTGGATAAAATACCATAAAAATGCAATTTAAGAACTATTCTTACTCCTAACATATGTGTATGGCTTCAATGTCCACATCTTCTATTAGTTACAGTTTGATGGCAGGTAACAAGGGCCAAATTTGCTAATTAATGTGAAAGGGGTTTAATACGGAAAATTAGGTTCTTGCTGAACCATTATAAGGCACAGAGAAGCAGGCTCTAGTCTAGCCTTCCAGAAATGATCCCTAGAAGAATCCACAGAACTGATTCACAGGCTGCAATTTCTGCCATGATCAGGAAGTTGAAGACTCAGGGAGTCTCTGCTTGAACTTCTGGGTATAGATCACACCACCACCTCTTCCATGATCCAGGAATCAGGAGGTCAACCCTGAAAACATTGGCCTGAGGTCCACACTGCTTCAGCCATAATCCATGATGACAAATGGGGTCCTTGTGCTTTGCCCCTCACCACCCATGTAATCTATCAATACCGAACTCGTTGCCACTACTGCTGGTAAAACAAACAAACACATCACAACAAATCAAAACACTTCCTCCACGATAAAGCTTTCTAACAAAAACATTGCCTCTCCTCCCCACCTAGTAGCATGCACAGGATGTAAACGAGTATGCTACTTCTTGCTCACCAGCTCCAAACATCAGGATGTCATCAATTGATTGTACTAGTGTAAACTGCCCCAAGATGGTGAGACCATCAAATTTTTTCCAGACTAATTTATGGCATCAAGTGAAATAGATGTTGTATTTCTGAGGAAAAATGGTGAAAGTATACTGCTTCCCTCTCAGTTGCAAACAGGCAGGTTTTGTTTTGCATGGAGTAGCAGTACAAAGAAAAGAATGCATTCATCATATCTACAGCCACACATTAGATATGACCACCAGTGAAAAGACCATGTCTCTAAGGAGCAGCTACCATTGGTGTCACCACCTGACCACGTTTCCTGTAATCTACATTTCATTCTTTAGGTGCCACTTGTCCTGTGTATGACAAACAGGTAATTTACATGAAGATGTCATAGAGAGCATCACCCCTGCATCTCTCAGCTCTCTGATAATAACATTAATCTCTCTTATGGCCCTAGTGATTTTCCTTTCAGTTTATTCTTTCTATGGGGAGAAGAACTTCAGGGGCTTCTTCTTGGCTCCTCCTACTATAATACACCTCATTCACTGAATAAGAAAAACAATGCGAAATTCTGCCTATGCTAAATGTACATATGCCAACTATACACCCAGGAATATAGGATACATTCTTGGAACCACTCTCCTCACTACACTTTGAGACAGACTCAGGCCCAAACATCTTTTATCTCCTGATCTCCATAAGCCCCCAGTCAAAATCGTGGGCCCCATTGGCATTATGGATGCTTAGAGATTAGTGTCAGTCTAATGTCAGCATCTGTGGACACCTAAAAGGTCTTGCGTAGATATTTTCCTCTCCCCAGTACAAATCTTCCCTTTAAAACTGGCTGCAGAACTCTTTGGGGAAGGTTAGGAGGAAGAAGTTTGCTTCTGAGTTGACAGTCCTTTCTATGTGTACCCAGACTCTCCTTCATTCAAGGTCTTAGGTCTGTGAACTGACTAATGTCTCAGAACTTGGAAAGTGGCCATGAATCTACAACAGAGATTTACTTCAAGACTCTGCACACTAGACCTAGTGGTTTTTGAGGTTTTGGGGGATTTTTTTTTTTTTAATATAGCTCAAGTTCCATCTTAAGGGCTGCTGATATATTTTACCAGCAAAGACTGATCAATTAACTACTGCCAACGATCCATGTGGATTAAACTATTATGATGCCCACTCTGGTTGCATGAGCATTACAACCTTGCCGTGGGTTTTAAATGCTACTACTTTTCTGCTTAAGCACTTTGCATGCTGAATTGTTTGTTCACCTAGAAAATGAAAGATATTCTTGTCTTTATTTTTAAGTTAAAGATATAAGTTTATACACTAGTACATCTGTTAGTCAGTTTATATAAGCAATAAAGACAATGAGTGCATTTCAGACCAGAAAAGATAGATACACAAGAGACTGTGAGAGATACGACGTGCTTCAAAAAGAAAGGGAATGCCGAGAGGACCCTGACTCAATCATTTACATGAAAGATATATAAGTGAAAGTCAAGAGTACTCCAATTACAGAGTCAAATAACATAAAACTTTAGTAACTAGCAAAGCAAACTTGAACCACACTAAGAACAGACATCTTCCTAACGCTGCTGCTGCAGGGAAGGTGCAAAGGTCTGTAGCTTAGTTTCTGCAGTAATTAGTTCTCTTACAGTGGTAAACAGGATGTTGATGTTTAATAAGCTGAAGTGGTGGCAATGACTGTAGAAATAATGCATGTCTTGCAAGGCACAAACTTCTGGAAATTAACCAAGTGACCTCTAGTGACAGCCGAGAGAGTATTCTGACTACTCCACGAAAATCTGTGACCTTCTCCCATAATACACTATATTTTTAAAGACCTTCATCTCTAGAAACTTCAAGGCATGCTGTTCAGTGTTCATTGGAGCTTGTAATTATGTTACCTTGTCGCCTTTTGTTTGCCAGACCCTGACTTACATAACTGTTAAACAATATCTTATTAAAAAAGGAGGATTTGATATTCCTGAAGACAATAGGAAGCAATCAAGAGACATCTGATAAAGAATAAAAACACGATCCAATTTGTGCATTAATAAAAATCCTTTTGTCAGAGTGTGGTAGGATGGATGCCAAGTGGACGCAAAAGGTCTAAATATATGGAATTAGTTAAATGCTAATGAGGGTAATCTAAGTAACAAAGTCCTGAGAAAGAAGGGATAGATTTGAAAAATATTTACTAGATGGATTTAGTAGATTTAATGAGTGATTGAAATGATGGCATTTTGAAGAGAGGAAACTAGAATGATTATATTTACCCTCTTAAATAACTAGAATGATGGTGGTGGCATTTATAAAGATTGGTAATATGATAAGCTTAAAGAGAACCCTCTCCTTAATTTGTTCTTTTCCCCTACTACAACCTCCATTGTTTCCATTCATATATATAGAAATTAATTTAGTGAGTGGGAAATTAATTACATGGACCAAAAACTTTACTGAGGGAGGAGCCAAGTGAAAAGGAATCAGAGTTTAGCAGAGAATAAAATGGCTTTTGCCTAGAACATTGTCACTTGGAATAGTTTTGAGCCTCTTGGAGAAATGATGTGGGCAAAGGCCCAGGAGAATCTATAAGCCTTGAGGACAAGAAGAGGTATTTCATGGACTCTGATGGCCCATTGAGGCACAGGGTTTGGAGAAGAAGATTCATCTCACCATACCTCACTAGTATATTATACCGTTTATGCCAAGAGAACTGAAACATTTGGTAGAATGGGAGAAAGCATCATACTAACTATACTGTCAATTTCATAGTGGGCAAGGGCGACTATGATTTTCCAAACAGCATTTCCCAAGAAGAATGATCACACATGCTCATGGTTGCTGCCAGCGATAGGATAACTTGTAAAGATTTGTGAAGAGTCTCTTGATCTGCTTTCAGAAAATACTTAGGGTGTAGGACTGATATTGAATGTGTAAAAATTTGGAAAAAATTAAGTCTAAGGGAAGATGAGTTCAGATTTGACATGTGACATTAAAATAAAGCATATGTATCTGAAGAGATCTCTCGTAGGTGTGAGGACATATGATATGGATCTGATTTTTATGATACTGGTTTGGGGTAACAACATAGAATCAAATACTTTGGAGAACAAATGATGACAGTTGAAACTACATGTAGAGGTCATTCCATAGGGAGAGTATAGAGGAACAAAAAATAACAAATCCAAGATGGAACTCTGAAGAACACTATCACCACAATTTCTAACAGTAGACATTTTTAATCTATCTTTTTAGATCACTTTAATTAAATTCAGAATTTCTTAAATTACTTGAAGATTTCTTTTCTTTATAAACCTCAGTTAAGTTTTTAGCTCCCCTGTGTTTGGTATTTTAATCATGTACGAAGTTAATTTGCAACAACTCTCCCAAATATATCTTAGGGAATATTTCTGGGACCCAGGAAATCAGAGATTTAGTGCCTCCTGGAAGGCGTAGATGTGGGAAAGTACCCACTTAAAATAGAAATGTGGGTGGATACATTGTGATCTGTCTTTCTCTCTCCTCATTTATTTCTCCTCCTTTTGTTCCCTGCCCTCTCCCCACACACATGAAAGGATGCTCATCACACTTAATCTGTGTCTTTGGGGGATTTAAAGAGTTCCAGGAGCCTACACTGGCTTTATATGCAAGATTCCCAAATTACAGGAAAGGCTTTCCCACATCAGTTGATAGATCCCTAAAATTAATTTAGCATAAGACAAAACCTTTTATTTTTTAAGTAGAGATAGGCTTCCTACAAGTATCTCTGGAGGTAGGAGCTCAGGACTCAATCACGTAGTAATGTGCAAAGACTGATATTACAATGCAGCGTTGACTCAAGGAAGTTTGCCAAAGAATAACCAAAGAAGCTGTTTTGACATACTTCAAAATTATACAGTTATTTCTAGATATGTTGTTACTCATTGGCACTTCCGAGCGGTATTAGAACATCTGAGAAATTGGCGGCTTTCTCAATTAACCGTTCTTTATAAAGTCCACTAACGATTTAGAACTACCCTAGATATTAGGCAGAACTTTAGTCTGTGAATTGAAGCAGTTTATTTAAACTTATTTAAGTCCTGAGAAATGTTTGAAGGATTCATTTGGCATTCTTGAGGAACATTTCGGAGATAATCTTCAACCTAAATAATGTTTTGCAGTGCAGAAAATCCGTATTTGGATTTCTTTTTGTGGGTGGCCAAACATATCTAGTATATTTGGAGAAGTCTTTATCCAATTTCACATCCCAAAAGGTCAGCCTTGAAAATGACCAAAGTCTGCTCAGATTCATTTCCTCTCTGCCCCGCTGTGGTTAAGAACTCAGTCCCTGGGGTCAGATGGACCACAGTTGAATCCTGGCTTCATCAACTATTAGTCGAATTCACTTGGGAAAGCTGCTTTACCTTTCTAAGCCTATTTCCTAACCTGTAAAGTGGGAAGAAAGCTTGTATCTCAAATGGCCTCAGTGAAGATTGAAACAGATAAGATAGTCAAACTCTTGGCACATATGAAATATTCAATAAGTATTAACTATCGTTGTCAACAATACTTCCTATTTTACTTTTATTTTCTACTTTCACAGTTTACTACAAGGACACTTTCACAGGTGGCATGACTGTGAATCTGAGCACAAGGAAAAAAGAAAAATCTTTAAACAAAGAGAAGAAGCCAACTAAGACAAATATTAACACAAAAATATGGAAATATGTAACTTGCAAAAATGTCACTTTCTTTTATTGAAAATTAGGCACATTTGGAATTATCCCTATTATGACTTTTGCACCGAAGGATAGAAATAGTCAACGATGTCAGGAAACTAACATTTGGCAACCAGTGATATCAAATTGACGTAATTATACTTTAAAATATTCTATTATTCATATGTGTTAATATGAAAATCTTATACTAATATACTTCTTTTCCCACATAAGTGCCTATTTCTACTATTTGGAAAAGAAATAATGCAATATTCTGTTTATATTTAATATCTTAAGTCTAATTTCAAGCCCTACAGTGAAGAGCTTTAAAACTAAGAAAACTTTCACTTTCCTGTTTCTATTTTTGGGTGAACAAAAGTGGTATATTTTTAGTACATCTTATTTGAGCAAACTCCCCTGCAGGCTATTGATAAACTAGTGTACAGTGGTCTTAAGCACAAAGATAGTTTGAAAGAATTTATTTTCTTAATGTTCTGTGGTCCTTTGACACAGTTTGGTATAATCTAAGAAATAGCCACTATTTAGCCTCTTTCATGAAAGCTGTAGTCTCTATGCAAATGGTTTATAAAGTTAGTCAGAAATCAGTCTTCTGATAGAAACTGTCATATTCTAGAAGGAATCTAACATGGGGGAAGCTTTATATTCTCTTTTACTTGCAACTCCTCCATAAGAGCAGCCAAACCCATCATAAAGCACTTTGTCTATGCCCATCAAATGAGCAGTCTAGAAGAAGTCATAACCTTGGCAAGTCTGCCTCTTTTTCGTTCTGCACTGTGTCTTCAACTTGGATTTTATGTTTTCCTCTAAGGATCAACCATAACTTCTCTTTCTTCATTTCGTTTTCTTTTTCATTATTTAGAACTCATTTACTATGGCTTTGCTGTTGGCCCAGAAGCATGTGGAGGGGATTTTGCCTACTCAAGAGGGTTAAGTGCGGACAACATTCTTCCTCTGTTTGAGAACTGCAAGATGAGGAAAACTCAGGAACTTCTGATGTCTTTTACATAGTTTCTGTCCAGGATTTCTTGTTTTACTTGACCTTATTTTACTTTCATTTTTCAGTATCTTTGTTCTATGATAACCATCTTAATTCCATTAACCTCTTTCTTGGTTTCTGCCAATCCGAGAATGTTTTGTTCATACCACCAGAAATGATGACTTATCTTTATCTGATTGTGTAATGATTCTTTCATGTTTATCTTGTCTGTTATACTCTTCTTTTCTCCTCATCATGTGCTTCTCTTACTCACTAGTTATCCTAATATAAGCGATGATGCTACTACAACTGCTTCTCTCCTGGCCCCGAGTCCTTCAGCATCGTTATCACCACACTAACTTTCCCTTCAAGAAAAATCATCACGAAGTAAAATTTTTAAGACATGCTGTTAAAATCAATTTAGTGAAAGCAAGGTTATGGCTCTAATAATTTTCTCAATATTTTGCTAATATCTCAGCTTGCCACTTTTACGTAAAACACACGAATCTATATTTTATGAAAGAAGCAACATTGACTTTGTAGTAACTTTGAACAACTGACTCAATTTCTTTCTGCCTCTGATTTTGTGTCTCCCACATGGGATAATATAAGGCTGCTTAAGAAACAGCATTGACATTATTTAAATTCAATTCTGTAAAAAAATTGAAAGAGTTCAGAGACAAATTGAGCTAGCTTGTTTCATTGATTTGAAAGGAAATTTCCAGAAACTGGCCAAAGTAAACACTTCACTGAAACCTGTAATTAGATCAATATTATTTTACCATTAGTGAACTACTGCTTAAATGTAAAGATTTATATTATATGCTCCAAGTCACATTTGTTCTTTTTTGGGTTTGATATGAGAAAAATTACCTCATTCATCAATTGAAAAGAGTTTATATCCTTAATTTTAATGATGACTATTATGTTAAAGTACAGAAAAAAATTAGGGAAATCTATAAAAATAGCTTTCCATTTCCTTGCCTTTAACTATGTAACAACCTCAGTAATAACTTACTGCATATTTATTTTATTATAATTATAAAGTTTGATTTTAATGTATAAACTGTGAAGGAAACCAAAAAGCATTTGCAATCTCGCCAAATGTCACTGAATATTTATGATAGGAAATTAGAAGTCACATTAATTTCTCTCTCTATGCTGATTCTATCTGCAGTAATAACATGAATAACGCTCTTGAACTGAATTCTTTTATTAACTCTTACAATAATGACTAAAAATAACTGGCTCAATTTGAGTTTTCCACTAAACTGAGTACTCGTTTGTTTGTTTTTTATTTATTCATTCATTTATTCACCAGTGACTTATTGGACTCTGACCATAAGCCAAACATTGAGATAGAAAATGGGAACAGGAAAATACGTGGATGTTATTCCTACACTCAAATCACTCATATTCTGTTGGGTCAACATAAACATAGGCAAAAATCATACTGCGATAAATATTCTAATACCAGTATGAGAGCAACATTATAATGTATGTCAAAGAAGAAGTATCATAGAGAAGCTGATATTTGTCTTGGACTGTAATAAGTAAGTAGAATTTTACCAGACAGAAAAGACTAATATCACAAGTCAAAGTAATAGCACAGAAGTCTAAAAGGATACGGTAGATTTGAATACTGTAAGTACTGGCACCCACAACATGCATGGTGGGGTTAGTAAAAGATAAAGAAGACGTGTTGAAGAGCTATAATCAGTTAAAGATGCCTAAAATATAAATTACTTATTGGTGGATCTAGACAATTAGACTGAAAAGGTCGTCAGGAGTCAAATCTTGTGTGTACTGTATGCTCTCCTGAGATTTGGACAATATCTTATAGAGTTCGCATCTTCAGCAAAACAAAATCTAAATTTTTTAAACATGCTGTTCAATTCCTTTAACTGATTATAGCTCTTCAACACGTCTGTGCCTTTACACTTCCTGATTACTATGGTTGGAACACATTTTTCTTTCTCTCTCTGGCCCTCCTTTACTTGGCTAGTTCCTACTGTCTTCAAATCTCAGCTACATGTCACACTCTCCAGGAAATGCTGAGTACTTCCAGTAGATTGTTAGGTTTTCCTGTTAAGTACACAATAATGATATTTGTGTCAAATTCAGGAAGAATTATATTTATGTCTTTTTCCTCTTCTATGAGACAATGGGCTATTGAGGACAAGGACTACGACTGATATCAAAAAATGCTCTACAGTAGGGAAACCTGAGCTATCACCTTAACCAAGTGAGTAGGGTTAACGTGACCAGTAATAGGTGCATAGACATCATGCATCCCATGGTGGGATGAGCTGAGAAGGGCAAATCACTTCTTTGGTACTCTTAGAAAAATGTATTACCCAATCTAATCATGAAAAATCATTGGGCAAACCCAAACTGAGAGATATTCTGCAAAATAACTTATCTTCAAAATGTCAAGGTCATGGAAAATAGGGAAAGACTGAGAAGTTGTCACAGATTGGAGGAGACTAATGAGGCATGACAACTACAGAAAATGTGGAACCCTAGATTGGAACCTGGAACAGAAAAAACTGTGTATATTTAGTGGGAAAATTGATGAAATCTGAATAAAGTCTGTAGCCTAGTTAATAGCATTGTACCAATGTTAATTTCTTACTTATGATAATTGTGCTATGATTATGTTAGATGATAACGGTGGGGAAAGCTGGCTGAAGGGTTTATTGGAATTCTCTGTACTATTTTTGCAATTTGTCTGTAAGTCTAAAATTATATCACAATTAAAAGATGAAAGGAGCTCTTAAATATTTGCTAAATGAATAAGATATTGAGGCGTGGTGTTTTGGACTAGAAATCACTATTTCCTGTTGTATATTTCTAAATAGTATTTGCTGAATGCCTAGTCTATAACTTGCACTGTTAGGTGCTCAGAAATCTCTTAATATCAGATGAATAACAACCACTAAACCTTTATTTCAATGGGCTATTACAAAAAAAATAATTTTCAATGAAATGTAGTTTAATATAGTGCCAGTATATAATAACCCATTTGCACACATTTTAATTACCCAGTGAATTTTATGTGTCCAGGTGCTACATATATAGTATTACTTTAGCAATCTTTGTTAATATCAAATTAATAAATATTGCGTAATGCTATGTAGCAACAAAGAAGCCATGATACCGTGAAAAGATTCCAGTTCTCCAGAAGAAGCTATATTGGGTAGCTTTTGGAGATAAAAGGATAAATTTTCTCATGAATGTGAGTCATGAAAGTTCTCAAAAACTCATTTAGTATAATCAAACCATAGCGCAGGAAGCAAACCAAAGATGGAGTTTCTGTGTTCAAGACATTATTTTTTAAAGCAATAATCCAAAATATACCACAGGGATGCAGGGTTTTTGGAAACTATCATCAAAAGAGAGCAAAAACTGTATCTTGTGATATGTAGCAAATCAAAACTTCAGATTAAAAATACACTTGTAAAACGTCTGTAAACATTGTAAAGTTCAGATTTATTACTGATTCCGTCTTATTCTAGACTACGTGAATATTTTGGGATTTTGTGACTAAAACATGTATATCCCAGCTTGTGGAAGCTAAAGGTCACTTTTTGTGTTGTTTCATTTTCACAGACTTGCTGACAAATAAAATATTGTACACAGATCTAAATATTCTATTAGACGTGACAGAAAAAAAGGTTAACATAAGCAATTTAGAAGTGAAAAAAGGTTGAAATCATCAAGACCTTTTTTCTATATGTCATAAATTGTAAAGGCCAATGTATGTTTTAGCTCCTGCTTTCAACTTCTGCTTCTCTTAAGGTTTTAAATTTCTCTCGTTTATTTTTTTAAACCACACCACTCACTTAAAATCTGGTATTTGTCTACAATCTAAAATTTACTCAAATTAGGGTCCCTTCTATTAATGAGGAACAGAACTTGGGGGACAGAGTTTTCCGTGGGCACTCCCTGTGTCAGTAGATGACTCCACTGTGGAAAGGGCTCAATGTCTCTAGAAGCAACCTCTCAAAGTGGAAGACTGCGAAGCTTCCATGAGGGTCAAATCTCCTTCCTACATAACTCTTTGTTTGAATATCATAATTTTTGTCTCTCTTCAAGTATCCCTCTTTCCTTTTTTAAATTTGATTTGATAGTAGTAAGGACACTTAATGTTAGATTTACTCTTAGATTTACTCTCTTAACGAATTTT
The DNA here is from genome assembly GCF_041296235.1 of Equus asinus. NCBI lineage: Eukaryota > Metazoa > Chordata > Mammalia > Perissodactyla > Equidae > Equus > Equus asinus. Next base: position 111,773,879 of record NC_091792.1, on the reverse strand, counting down.
AAATATATAAGACGTTGTTGACTACAGGTACAATGTTGTACAGCAGATCTTTAGAGACCATTTATCTTGCCTAATTGAAATTTTATGCCCATTGATTGGTTAATTCTCCATTTCCCTGTCTCCCCAGGCCCTGGAAATCACCATGCCATTTGTTGAGTCTATGAATTTAGCTACATTTTTAAATACTTCATATCTTTTTAGATACTTCATATAAGTGAACTCATGCAGTATTTGTCTTTCTTTCACTAGCTTCGTTCACTTAGCAAAATGTCCTGAAGGTTTACCCATATTGTCACATTTTGCAGAATTTCCTTCTTTGTTTTTTAAGGTTGAACAGTATTCCATTGTACGTATATACCACATTTTCTTTGTCCATTCATCTGTCAATGGTCATTTAAGTTGATTACACATCTTGGTTATTGTGAATAGTGTTGCAGTGAACATGGAAGTGCTAATATCTCTTCAAAATCCTGATTTCAATGCTTTCGGAGAAATATCCAGAAGTGTGATTGCTAGAACATATGTTAGTTCTATTGTTAATTTTTTGAGGAACTTCCGTACTATTTTCCACAGAAGCTACACCAATTTGCATTCCCACCAATGGTGTGCAAGTGTTCCAATTTCTCCATAACCTCACCAACACTTGTTACCTTTTTTTTTTTTGATAATAGCCATCCTGACAGATGTGAGATAATATCTCATTGTGGTTTTGATTTGTATCTCTCTGATTAGTGATGTTGAACATTTTTCATATATGTCCCTCTTTCATAACCATTAATTGGTTCAACTTATATAAACTCATGTTGATGTTTCATTTAATGCTTCCCGTGTTTTATTTTTCTAAACACTTTGATTTATTTTTTAAGCCAAACTTTTGAGGCACACCTAAAGTCTAAGTACTACTTCTGGCTCTGAAACTGCCATTACCAGGCTTCACACATTTGTATTTATACTTTCTGCATAATATAAATAATATCTTTTAATTAAATATGGTTAGAAAAATATGTTCATTTTGCCATATCCACCCATAATCATTACAGATACTTGTAAACCTTGGAAAGAGATTCATTAGAAAATAAGAAGCTAAAAAGTCCCTAATTAGCATATATTTCTTAAAATATAGGATTTTATAATATTCTTAACTAATAAGCATTCTTGATGTTTTTTAATTTTTTCAAATGAATTGCAAATGTGACCATCTAACCTATTCTGAATTGAGGCAAAGAATTGACACAATTTTAGAATCAGAAATACATCATTAAAATTTGAAATATCACTTATTTATTAGATTCTTCTTTTCTTTTTTTGCAAGGGAAGATTCACCCCAAGCTAACATCTGTTGCCAATCTTCCTCTTTTTTTCTTCCTTTCCTCCCTACCAAGGCTCCAGCACATAGTTGTGTATAGTTGTAAATTCTTCTGGTTCTATGTGAGCCACTACCACAGCATCGCTACTGACAAATGAGTGGTGTGGTTGCGTGCCCAGGAACCAAACCTGGGAAGCTGAACTGGAGCATGCTGAACTTTAACCACTAGGCCATCAGGGCTGGCTCATTAGATTCTTCATTAAGAAGGTATAATTGTGCCTTTATAAGTTTTACCTCGTCATCAGTCACATGTTATGTTTCTTTCACAATAATTACAATTTATTATGTAAAAAAAATTAAAATAAATACCTCCCTTCCTAATATTTTTCAATAACAGAAGATACTTTCTTGTTCTCTAACTTGAAAATAAAAGTGAGAAAGTGAAATACTGGCTCATATTTTTTTCACCAGCTCCAAAGCATTTTCTACTCACTGTCCACTGGATCACAGAACAAGGTTTTTAAAAAAACCATTACAAAATACTAGCTTTAATTATTTTATGAAACTACCTAACAAAATATAATGATAATCATCTAATAAGGGTGATTTATGTAAATCCTAATCTGTGGTATGTATGATCTTCCTAAAATAATGAAAAACTGGAGAAATATTAAAGCTCTAAAGACTTTTTGCTTTTTTCTCCAATTTTATTTGGTTATTGGCTTATTTTAAGTTTAAAGGAACTCATCATAAATATGTACTTTATATTCTAGATTAATTAAAAAGCAACTTTGAAACCATGCTGTCCTGAAGTGGGGTTGAATAAGAAAGTAATTAGTTTAATCATATGCACTGATAAAATAATTTAGATAAAGCCTAGATTCAATTGTTACCTGCTCTCTACTTCCTCAAGTAACTTCTTATGGTAACATTTTAATATACAATTGTCCACAATGTATAAATAACAATTCCTGTATACACTTCATACATATGAAAATCTTCTTTTAACAATATTCAAAGCATTACCGACAAGAGACAGCATCTTTTAACCAAAAAATAAGACAGACACCAATATGCAACGCGGAAGAAAAACTTTCAGATTGAAAAACACAGGACATCTTCAGGTGTTTATTCCAAGCAACAGGAGTTTTTCCAAGGCCACAACTCTCTTGCAACATAGTACAACCATCTTTGCCTAAGAAGCTTCTGTCTCCCTATGTTTCCTGCATTTTCTACCTTCCTCATTCTCTGTGTCATGTGATAGAGGCCCACAGTTGCAATACACCAAATCAAAAAATTACCTAATTTCTAATTTTTAATATGAATTCAAAACATGTGTGCCATTATCTGGGGTAAGCTTTTGTTTTCAGTAGAAAGCAACTGTGATAAACAGGAAATACTTGAAGAAACAGAACCTGCTAATTCTCAAAGCTCAGGAAAAAAGTGGGCTTGATTCAACAAAATTCTATATGACAGAGGTTGTCTTCAATTACGATTTTCTTTTCCTTTTCCTTCAGTGTACATTTCTGAAAAGAAATACTTTCAGTATCTACTTGATCCTGTGAAGGGCACTAAAACTTGAGAAGATTGTAACTATGTCTATTTTACTGGTATGCTGATATTTCTTCATATCTGGTTTCTATTTTCCATCTTCTAATAAGCTGAAAAAAACTGATTGAGGGGCTCGCCCCATGGTCAAGTGGTTAAGTTCCTCCGCTTCAGTAGCCTGAAGGTTTGCTGTTTCAGATCCTGGGCGTGGACCTACACACTGCCCATCACGCCATGCTGTGGTGGCATGCCACACTGAAGATGTAGAAGGACCTACCACTAGGATATACAACTATGTACTGGGGCTTTGGGGAGAAAGAAAAAAAGAGGAAGAGTGGTAACAGATGTTAGCTCAGGGCCAATCTCCCTCACCAAAAATCATACTTAAAAAAAAAAAAACAAAAAACTAAGAGTTAGAGTGCTTTAGGAGCTACAAATACAAGAAAAGAAGAGAAAATTTTAAAACTCTAATTTGCAAATATATTGCTATTTTCTAAATAAAGCTACTTTTATTTAAGGCAAACATTTTGTCAAATAGAAAGAGAAAACACATTTATACACTTCTATTTTGCTTCTCTAAATGAAATGCTTAGGATTGTTAAAGAGTGCTAAATAGTGTGTATATTTTCATTATCACAAAAGAGATTTTAGAGGTAAAAAGGTAACACACATACACACACACACACACACACCCTCTGACCAGGACTTCAAAGTTTGCAAATGTTTACATCTCTATATCTTCCAATGATTTGTTCTGCTTTCCTTGCTGAATGAGAGAAATTCATGCAGAACACTTGATGCAAATACCACTCTCTCTCTTTTTTTCTGTTTTTCCTGTGGTGCTATATGCCATGGAAGTTAACCTTCCATATCTGACATCTTACATAGAAAAAGCATATGAACTTCTACAATGTCTAAGAGGAAAACAGTGTCCAAGTCCTTAACTAGGTCATGGAAGCAGTCAGTGAGTTGCTGCAGGTTTTGACAGCTGTTCCTGGCTGCAGCTCTGCTGTGTGCATAGGGGCTGCACCTCTCTCCGGATGCCAAGTAGCAGAGCAGCAGGGTGCTGATGGCAGTTAGCACTGTGACTGTCAGCCAGCTTGGTACATTTCCCCAACTGAAGGCTACTGCCTTCAAAAGTTAGCTTTGGGTACTGCTTTCTCTTATGTTTACAAGAAAACAACAGCCAAATGCCTCGCCTGCCCATCTGTGCCATATTAGACATCTGGATAAACTTGGCCCTTGTATGCACATCAACGTGATGCCTTGCAGATTTGTTTGGTCAACTTTCACAGACCGCTGGTTAAGATAAGGTTCTCAAAGAAAAGTCTCCTTACCTGTATTTCTAAGAAGTCCTTTGTCTTTGGATTTATGACTCATAAATTGGATACATTACAAGAGCTTACCCAGCAGGTTTATAGCATGGAGCTTTTGGAAGGTCTATTCATCCTGAAAATTCCCTTGGATACTCAATTTTCTGATATTTAACTACCTTTCCTTTGCCATTACATTAATCGTTGTAAACAGTATCTAATTGTCCTAATTTTCTAAAGCTGTTTACAAATTACACAACAGAATTTCACGTGGAAATTCTTGAGGATAAGACTTATGCCTCCAAGCCATTTTATGAAATCTAACTAGGAAGCATTTAAAAAAACATGTATAAATATTTACATAAATATTTTCAATTCAGTGCTGTCTTGTCCCTTATCTTGTCTAGCCACAATCCCCTTCCCAACCCATTCTCCAGCACCAGCCATCAGTGCCTTTATCGTTACTTTGTACAACTTCTCCCCTAAAGGTCAACAATGACTTCCCACCTGCTAGTTCTCATCCAATTCAGAAGTACTTAACATGGTTGACCACACCTTCTTTTTTGCAGCGATTTTTTTCTATTAGCTTCTATGACATTTGAAACAGCTGGTTTTCATCTTACCTTTCCTAATCTTTCTTAGTCTATTTTCCTAGCTCCTTTCCTTCCTTTGCACTTAGAAGTTGGCATTTTCAATGTTCTGTTTCCATCTTCTTTGCTATCTTATTCTGTTCTTGGCTTTCTCTCACCTTTGTCTGAATTTCACACACTGCATAATTTGTCTCCAATCCTTAGACACCTAAACTCAAGTACTGATGAACTACTTACTAAACATTTCATGTGGTATATGCACCATGACTTCCTCATTTTTTAAAAATATTTTTGTATAATACTTCAGCATATAATGTGTATTCAGTTAATTTTTAGATCTCTTCTTCCCTTCTGTGTTAGTTTACTATTGCTGCTGAAACAAACTACTGTAAATTTAGTCATACAAAAATCTTACAGTTCGTAGTTCAGAAGTATGAAACGGGTCTCACTGGAATAAAATCAAAGCTTCAGCAGGGCAGTATTCCTTTCCACAGGACTTATGGGAGAACTGATTCCTCATCCTTTTCAGAATCTGCAGTCCACACACATTCCTGGGAGTGTGACCTCTTCCTCCATCTTTAAGATAAGCAACAGCAGGTCTAATCCTTCTGACATCACATCACTCCCACTTCCTCTTCTCCCTCCTTTTACTATTTTTAGGAACCTCATGATAACATTGGACCCACCCAGATCATCCAGGACAATTTCCCTATTGAAGACCAGCTGATTAGCAACTCTAATTCTCTCTACAGCCTTATTCCCCTTTGCTTGTAATTTAACGTATTCACAGGTTCTCAGGATTAGGACAGGCATCTTGGCGGAGAGTATTTCTCTTCTTATCACATTTCATCATCTTTTTTGCCTAGACTATTACGTCAGCATAAAATTTTCTTAATCTATTCCTTCAAAATGTAGTCAAAGAATATTTGGAACTTCATCTCTGAATCTTGGGATTTGGATGATTTTGGGGGGGAATTCAATTTTTAAGACAGTTCTGAACCTTTGTGTTAGATTGAGTGTGGCACTGGTGCTGGTAATGCATACAAAATGAAGAAGGTTCTGTATGGAGGGAACATGAGCACTGCTGGTAGTGCTTATAAAACAAACTAGATGATGTATCAAGGGAATAAAAGGGGAAAAAATTAAAGTTCCTGACTTCAATGCGAACTTCCATAGTATAGGCTATTTTTTCAGTTTTGATGCTCAGCATAATCATCAACACACAGCTTAAATGAAATTAGATATTATAATGACACTGCGTTCATTAGATGTATACATTATGGATATGTGTGAGGGAGGATTATGTTCAACTCAAAACTGTTCATTTAGAGCTTATTCTGTTTAAAGCTTGCTAACAGTCTCAAAGGATGCCAAGGTGATAACAGCCACTGCTCTGACCTCCAGAGGGAGGAGAGAGAGACAAAGCAAGGGAATCCCAACTCCCAAGGGAGCAAATAAGGAAAGCAGCTGCTCTACAAACATAACGCTCTTCTTAGAAGAGTAAAATATATGACAATGCTTTCTGCCTTCAATCTTGCCAAGTCTCCCACAGGAAGAGAAACAGAATTCCTGCATGAATACCTTAGACTCATCATCTGGTTCATCTTGCACTTTGTTCCATTCTTATCTTGTATTCTGGTTCTGCTAGCCAGGATGTTCCTTGGTTTGGGGATTAAGGTCCCACATTGGTTTTTTTGAGTTCTGAGATGACGTGTCCACCCTTAAATTTTGATCTTCATAATTGTTCACCCTGCCATTCATAGCTTGTCTGCAGAAATCTTATCCCCTAGAGTGATGTCTACTGTTTGACCTCTCAGTTCAGACATTTGATCACTAAGATTTCTGTGCACATTTTGTTACTGCCCTCTCCTGATTGTATGCCTTGCCCTGATGAGATTGTTTTTATTCCTGAGTATCCACCATCTCTGCCGGCAAAGCCCTGATTCTGACTGGGAATATTTCTAGTACATTATGTTTGTTTCTTTTCTCTACAGAAAGTAACTTTTCATATTAACAGGACTCCTTGTACCAAGTATTCACATAGCACATTTAACATTACTGCAGAAGATAGGAATTTGTTAGTAGAAACAAGGAATTCTAGCTTTGCACTTCCTGCCTTTTCTCCTTATAGCATCCCCTTCCAAATTTAGTTATTGCATTATTCAGGGTTCTCCAGAGAAACAGAACTAATAGAAGATACCTATTTATCTATATCTATATCTATATCTATATCTATATCTATATCTATATCTATATCTAATCTATAATAGGAATTGGCTCACTAGACTATGGAGGTAGAGACGTACCAAGATCTGCTATCTGCAAGCTGGAAAACTGAGAAAGCAGATTGTGTAATTCAGTCCAAGTCCAAAAACCTGAGAACCAGGGGATACTATGGTGTAAGTCTGAACCCAAAGGCTCAAGAACTGGAGGACAGATGGCATAAATCCTAGTCTGAGTTTAATGGCCTGAGAACCAGGAATGAAGATTGATATCTCCACTCAAGCAGAGAGAGAAATTTTCTTCTGCCTTTCTCTTCTATTCAGACTCTCAATGGATTGGATGATGCCCACTGACATTGCTGACAGTGATCTTCTTTACTCAGTCTACTGACTTAAATGCTAATCTCTTTCTGAGTCATCCTCATGGAGACACCCAGAAATAATATTTTACCAGCTCTCCAAGCATCACTTACTCCAGTCAAATTGGTAAATAAAATTAACCATCACAGTTATACATGTTAGATTTATTAGTGACTTTTTTTTAATCATAGGGCTAATAAAATCTGTGCAAGAAATTATGTAGTTATTAGAGATCGAAGCTCTTTGCAAGATACTCACAGATCCCATTTCCTCTTGAGCTACTGTGATATTTCTTTCCTTACCTTTTTACTAAAGCTCCTGAAGAGAATTGTCATTACTCACTGTTTCCAATGTTTCCCTTCCCATTCTGTCTTGAACCCATTCCCATTGGAGCTTGAAACCCCTCACTCCTCTGAAACTTTATCATAGTTCTTACCATAGTCATCAATGATTGCCACCTTCCTAGATCTAATGGCCAATTTTCAGATCTTATTTTATTTCACCTATCAGCAGCATTTTATATAGCCAATCACTGCTTCTTCCTTGCCACATTTTTCTTCATCTGACTTTTAAAACACAGTACAATCTTGGTTCTATGGTACTTCAGTGGCTGCTTCTTCTCTTTTGTCTTTTGATAATTCTTCCTCTGTTCCCTAAACTCAAAGCATTGGGGTTTTCTATCCTCATTTGCTCTATTTGTACTATCTATACGCCAACTACTTCAGTATTAATATCTCTATGCTAGACCTTTCTCCTGAATTTGGGGAGAGTCTCATATGAATGTGTCATAGATATTTTAAACTTAACACAGAAAAACGAAATTGAATTCTTGATCTTTGCCCACAATCCTCCTACTTCAGTCTTTCTCATTTCAGTTAATGGCAAATTTATCTTGAAAATTACCTAAACCAAAAGAACTTGGAGCCATTCTTGATTGTTTTCTTTTTCTCTCACACCACATCTAATGCTTCTTTAAATCCTGTTGGATATATCTCATCACTTCTGTTGCTGAGATCTAATCTAGGTTACGGTCTTCTCTTGTCTGGATTATTGAATATCCTCTTAACTCATCTTACCACTTCTGCCCTTGTCCTTCCATCTATTTTTAATATAGCATTTATAAATAAAGTCATATTTTTCCTGATAAAAAGTAAGTCATATTTTTGTCACTCCTTTCTTCAAAACACTTTAACGGCTTTTTTTTTTTTTTTAATCATATTAAGAGTGAAAGCCAAAATCCTAATAATGCGTTACAAGGCCTTGCAGGATCCGGGTCCAGTTCGTCCCCTATACAATCCCCTCGTTCACTCTGTTCCAGCTACACTGATTTCTTTTTGTTCTTTCAAACCCTTGAGTTTCTCCTTCTCAGAACCTTTTCACTTGCTCTTTTTTGTTTTCCTGGGAAGATTAGCCCTCAGCTAACATCTGTGCCAATCTTCCTCCATGTGGGTTGCCACCACAGCATGGCTGATGAGTGGTTTATGTTCAGGCCTGGGGTCCAAATCTGCAAACCCATCCCGCTGAAGTGGAGCATGCTGAACTTAACCACTGCGCCATGGGGCCAGCCTCCTGTTTGCTCTTTCTCTTCCTGAAATTCCCCAGTGCCTTCCACAAGTACCAGTCAAGCTGTTGGTTTGCAAACTGTCCCTGTACACAGAGGGCAAGGCGAGACCAAATAAGGAGGCAGACCGCTCCACATTGGCAGATGACAGTGTAGGCAAGGGAATTTACATATGAGACTTTTTGGGTGGCCACAAGATGAGCAGATCTCAACACCTGCCCACTAGAATCTTAGACGTTTATACAGAGGCCATAACTGGGTTCAGTCACATATACTGTCTAGATGCTCTCAAAAACATATTGTTCTCTCAAGGCTGCATCCTTGAAAATGGCTCCAGATGTGGCAACAGTGGGCAGAACATTCATCCCAAGGACAGGGGAGGGATAAGGAGCCTTCTGTGGCCCAGGTCCAGCTCGAGGGTCAACCAGCAGTCATGTCCTTTTGATGACCTCTTCCAACAAAGGCTCTTTCCACCCCGTTTGTTCTTTATGAGCCTCTATACACAAAAAAAGAAATGATGAAATTTATACTTATCTTACTTAAATATTTAAAAATCTCTCATTATCTTATAATGTCGTTTTGTCTAACACACTATAAATCTGTGGCTTTAGTAAGCTGTATTATTTATCACCTCTCATTTCTTACTTTTTGTGTTTAGTGTGATAAACAGAAAAACTGGACTTGCATAGTGATGATGAACATGGCTGCTGAGGTAAGAATCCTGAGTTCGACTCCTTGATCTCTGCTACTCAACAGTTGTGATACCTTGGGCAGGATATTTTTACTGTCTGTACTTCAATTTCCCTACCTGAAAAATAAAGAAAATAATATACCTACCTTATAAAGTTATTGAAGTTAGTAAATGAGATAAAACGCATAAATAACTTAGAGTCATGTCTGTCAGTTAAATAAGCATTACGTGTGGGTCTATATTCACCAACCATTTTGACTGAGTGGAGGAATCACACTCATGTGTCCAATTTTGATTATAACTCAGATTGAGTCATTTTATATCTAAGTGACTCCAGGCTGATTTCTTAAATTCTGTGAGCCTCATTTTCCGCATTCAAAAGTGGAGGTGGCATAACCCTCTCTGCTTATTTACTGAAGTGATTATGAGCAACAAATTTGTGAGAAAGCTTTGAAATCCTATGATTACCTTTTTTTTATTAAATCAGTCATTAATTCTACTTCCATAGATATGTGTTGTATTATTTATATAAGATTAAATGTGACTACTGTGAAACCCAGACATACTATTTTCAGTAACATTGGTCACTTATCAAATACAATACTGAGTGTGCAAAGCTTTGTTGAGTACCACACAGATGTAAAGACGTGGTAGTCCTTGACCTCAAGGATTCTACAATCTAATTGGGTTGGAGAGACAAATGTACAGTAAAGGAATAAAAATGCAGGGTACAAATGATAAGTACTAATTGGGATGAAGCTTTAAGCATTTCCAGGAAAAAAACACATTTTATTCATTGGATACTAAACACAGTGACCAGCACAATTTATCCTTTCGTATTTAAATAAATGAATAAAAAATAACTGAATAGACTTGGAAACTATAAATATTGAAGCAATTCAAGGAGGCAAAGATCATTTCTCCTTTGATTTCTGGGAAATGTTTATGTTAGACACTCAATTTGATCTACACTGTAAGGATAGGATTTATGTTGGTTGAAAATAAATTATCAGGAGAAAAGTGTGAACCAAAGAAGAGGAGTAAGAAAGAATAGAGTTTATTAAGAAGTTAAACAGATGGAATGGAGAGGCAGTGATTAAAAAAAAGAGAGAGAGTGCGATGGTGTCAAAGACTGTGTTTTTATCTTTGTTCTGCAAATTGGGTCAATTTGAGCAAGTAGTTTGACCTCTAAGCTCAGTATATGAAGTTGGGAAGCAGTGGTTGAGGAACCCTAGTTCATACAGCTAATGTGAAAGGTGAGTGAAATACTATGCAAAAGAGATCATGAACTGTGAAGCCCAAAACAATTTTAATATTAGCAAAAAGTAAATTCGCCCTTAAAGTATATATAGTTATGACATAAAAATGAAAAGATAGATTTGGACCAGATTTAATTAGTTTAGATTTTGGATGTGTCAAGAATTTATGTTTTTTAATGAAAATATGACTAAACTATTTTTGTTGTGGTTGTTGTTTAAGAATAATTAATCTAACTAAAGATTCTGGAAGATTTGAGTGAGGTAAAACAATCCTTGCAATATCTTGGTGTTAGAGGATGAATAGTTGTGGTGTTACTAGGCATGATGAATTGTTGAACTATGGAAAGGATAAAAGTCTGTACTATTTTGACACTGCTTTATATAGAAGGGTTGAGGAAACTGAATATTATTAGACAATGGTAATTTGTTTATGAGTGACTGAGAAAGTAAGCAAGACTAGAGTGAGGTATTTTGAGATCTGGGGAAAAAGTCAAGTGAGATGATTTAGTTGTTTTAGAAAATTTAAGTTAAGATGACAGATGACTTCAAAGGAAATAATAAGCAGTACCTAAAGCAAGAAAAAGCCTGGCTTAATAGAAAGCTATCCCCATAAAATACTGAAGGTGTTGGTCAAAACATGATTTTAGGCTGAAGTTCATCTAGAAGGAGCTGTACTCGTCTACCTGCGTTTTCTTCATCATGACCCTTGTTACACTTCTCCTTTTGAAATTACTCTTTTCTCTGTGATCATGACAGTGTCAGATCCATTTTCTGTATTTCTCGCGACACCCTTTACATTTTGTCACAGATTCTATGAGCAAAACTGATAAGTGTTAATTACAGAAATTCAGATGTTTTGCAATAGTTCTGTTTTATTGCTACCAAGAGAAATAGCAACAAAGGATCAGAAACATCCAGGGTACAATTGAATGTATCAAATCAATCCAGTACATCACAGAGTAAAATCAACAGCCCAAGGCTCTTTGACAATTAACACTACAAGCTTTAAAATTACAATTCACACCATGATCAAACAAAGCATATTGTATAATCAATCAAGTGGTCCAATATGATTATCAAAATACATGTCATGTCCTAAGCAAGTACAAGGTTTATCCAAATTAAATATGGCCATCTCAGATGATTTCTTGTCTTTTCTTTTTTAAAAAAAAATTATTTCCACATTTGTTTTTCAAGTTGACAATATAGATTTCAAATGTGGAAACATTTTTTTTGTGTTAAAAACAAAAACAGATCAACAACAATTACTGTAACAAACGCTTCAAACCTCTATTAAATCTCAAGTGCTTAGAAAATTGAAAACTCAACTCTCTTTGGATTTTTGTTTATTGCTGCTGTTTTCTTCACAGAGTCATATGCAAGGTCAACTTCCTAAACGTTCTCGATTGAAATCTTGACATTATTATGAGAGCTTAAACTGCAGTTTTTCAGAGAACCACTGCTCTAAATTCTGAGTGCATTAATACAACAGACAGGAAATTGAGTCTTTAGGCAAAAGAGAAAAAATCAGGTTCCTTTTTTTTTGTAATTGAAACCTTAATAATGATGATGATAATTACAAAGTGATGGTGATTTAAATACTTATTTGAGCTAGAACTTGCAAGAATAACCCTTTGCAAAAATACCTTTATAATGATATTTTTTAATTATGTAAATCAAGGGTCATAAAACTTCTTAAAGTACTTTTATTTAATTTAATAAACTATTTAGTTCATTTAATAATAATAAGATAGCTTACATTCACTACACAAGATTTTGAAAAGAATTTGAACATTTTGCTTTTTGTTATAGCTTTTTCCCCAGAAAGCAAGTCAGACAAAGATTAGTGTACGAAGAGGCATACTGGGAAGTGCTCTTGGGATCAACAGCAGTGGAAGAAAGGAGAAAGAAGCAGGACGGGGCAAGGGGAGAAGTCAGGCTGCAATAGATTCAGAAGGGCTCAGGCAATCCAGTGGGTCTGAAGCTGGGATGGCCCTCCAGAAGTTTTCCTAGTTGAGCTAAGGGGTGGGCTCTTTTTATCCTGAGTCAAATAGTCATTGAAGGTAGGTTTCTCTGCAAACAGGGAATGACTTTTAGCAATGTGGGTCTCTTCTGCCACGGCCATGTGAAGGGGACTGATAGTAGAGTGCTGTCTGCTGGCAACACTCACAGCAGGTGGGAATGCATCTTCATCAAGAAGAGGGGATTAATCGGGAGGCACATTCACTAAAGCCCACATCTTGACTACTGTGATGTACATTTTTATGTAAGTTCTGGGAGCAGCTCCTTCCAGCAGCTTCTGGGGGCCTCTTTTCCTTGGGGAAACTGATAAGAGAAAGTTTGTGGGATGATCTACAGCACTGCTGCTGCAACTAGTCATGGAACCACAGCAGATATTCATTATTTCCCTCCTATTCTTTACATTCAGGACTCTCCTCACTCTCAATGCGCACTTACGGTTTTAGAGGTGTGCCTGGTGGCAGGAAGCCGGCCTTCATCAGTGAGGGATCTGAGCATCTGGTCATTATGCTCCTTTTAGGCTGCTGCTGCTGCTGCATTTTTCCTTTTAGTGTCAAAATTGCTCAAGAGAGTAACCAAAATAGAACCCATTATATAACAGCAGGACTATCTCTCTCTGATGATTAGAGTCAATTACTCCAGCCAAGTTAGTGACTTCCTTTCTTGTCTGCTGGTTCCTTGGCATGAGGAATGTGAAGCCTGTAAATAACGGAAGCTTTGCTGTGCCCTCCTTTGGGAACTAGGGCTTCTAAAGTCACATAGCTCAAATTTGCAGGGTCCACTTCTGATTTTACCCCTAGATTCTTGGATCCAGTTATTCTACTTGTTAGGACACATTTTTTTTTTCCTGCTTAACCTGTATACTGAATCCTGGAGAACTCCAGCCTCACAAAGTACTGCCCGTGTGTGGGTGCCACCTCTGTGCCTTCAATAGACGGCTCCATCTTCTATCAGGCCAGCAGCTTCTGAGTCATATGATATGTCAATCTGCCCAGTACATCCCATGATATTGTACCCACTCTCATTCATTCCTTGCTTTGTTAGTCCCTTGGTCTAACATGACATTATATGGGCTTCTGTGCAAGTGGGTCAAAAAACTCTATATAAGCCCTTGGATGATGGTGTCGATTGAGTTTTTGTGACCAGAAAAGGCAAACCCATACCTAGAATATGTGTAAACTCCTGTCAAAATTTCTTGCTGCTACCGTTTAGGAGCAGGGAATCCAATGTTGTCAACTTGCCATTGAGTAGCTAATGATGTCCTCAAGTGATGCTGCTATATCAGGGACATGGCACTGGTCTCTATTTCTGGCAGGTTGGACATTTGACAACAGCAGTAGCTATATTAGCCTTGATTAATGGAGCCTATGTTGTTTGGCCTGTGCATAATCTCAATCCAGCCATCATGGCTACTGCTTTAAGGCTCAGATTAGTAGGGTCCACTCCTGCTGCCAGCCCTGGATTCTTGGACACAGGTATTTTACTTTTAATGACATGTAGAATGCCCAATAATAGGAGCTGGGTGAAGTCAAATGTCTGAGGAATTACACTATCTGGTTGTTTCTCCTATCTTCCCTGATAGATGCTCTTTTGTCATGGTGCAATACAAAGATCTTCACACAATTTTCCCACTTGCATAAGTGTATCTACCTGCTGCTTCTCCAGACTGCTGATTTTTCAGTCATTTTCTCCCGGGGCCCATGAACAGCAAGCCAAACCATTTTCTTCACTGCTTATGAGTCCGTTATATTCTAATTTTGTCCTCTGTTCCTTCCTCACAAAATGGATGGCCAAATGACTGTCCAGAATTCTACGCTTTAAGAGACTTTTCCCTTGCTGCTGTCTTTAGGCCCACACTTGACTAGGGCTGTAGTACAGCCACCATTAGTTTGTTGTTTGCACTCGCATCCTAAGCTGATCCGTTTGTGAACTAGGCTTGGACTTTTCCTTTATCTGTGGACTAGCTGTAGGTGCTAACTGAAGAAGTGCTGGTGAAAAGTGACAAATAATATGGGAGTCTGAGCTACCTGCTCATGCAACTTGCTTGTGCCCTCTAGCCCTGTCCATGTTCAATCCTAGATTCACCACTTCCATTTTAAGACAGATGACTGAGAATTTCTTGACTTTGTGACTTCTGGATCATAAATCATCCTTAGGTGGTCAATTCTAGCCTCAACTCTCATGGTCATGTGTTACCTCATGGTCAATCTCATCACCTCTATCAGATCCCAATAGTACTCTGAAAGTGCTGTTTTTCAAAAGGAATAAAACTTTCCACTAAAAATGTCATGGCCTTCCTCCAGAACCCTAGGGTTTTCCCTTGTGATTCACCCTTCAAGACTGGCCTTCAATCCCAAATGGCGTTTTCCCCCTCTTGATACTTATAATACCATAAGAGCTGCTTGTATCATATCCCAGACCTGCTGCTGAGCACTTTCCTGCTATGGGCCCCCTCAAAGCTGAAAGCCTTTTGTGTTATCCAGTTTATGGTTTGGACAATATTCCCAGATGTGGAATAATGTACTCTCAGAATCTTAAGAGATACATTCTGTAGTGAGCTTCCTTTTTTGTGGATAGAGTCCTTTGTCAGGGATATCCCAACACGTCAGAGACCACTGAACCTCTAAGAATTTTTCAGATATGTCAGCTCCTAAATACTAGTGCCCTCTATCTCGCACCCTCTAGAGCACACGTGCTTACTCAGATCTCTAATGTACTAGCCATTTCTTGTTCATCTGTTCCAATTAGCATGATGCCATTGATAGAGTGAATCAATGTCATGTTTTGTAGGATTTCTAGGCTGTCCAATTATCTTTGGATTCTATTGTTACAGAAAATGGGAAACATAACATAATCCTGGGACATCCAAGTGAGTATAAATTGTCTCTGACCCTTTGTTTGTTTGATAGGAAAACAAACACACCACAAAATGGCCTCATCTGTATATCAGAGACCATGTTAATCGACTCTGGCAAAGACACTATATCTGTCACAGCAGATGCAATTGGATGAGGTTGCTGTAGGTCACAATTATCCTCCAAAATCCATCTTGTTTTTAAAGATGTTAGATTGCTGAATCAAATAGTGAGAATCACCACCCCTGCATCCTTTAGATTTTTAAGAGTGGTACCAAAATTCAGATTTTCCAGGCTTGTGTAGTATATCTACTGTTGCAAGCCCAGTTCTCTGATCATTTTAGTCCCTTCTTCCACTATCTGATTTGGCAATTTTGGCGTTGTTTTATCACCTAATATGAACCATAGCTTTTTGCATGCTTCCAGTGGCCATTTTAGCAGTATGTTGGCACTATCTTCCAGGTCTTTATCAGAGTGCTATATCTATATATCACAATTTCCCTTATGTAACCTATGTTTTATCACTTTTGACCCTTAAAATACATCCCCATGTATGTTCTCCCAGCTTAGGCCAGTGCATGATGATTATATCCTACAGGTCCTTTGTGGACTATTTGCCTTCTTTCCTTATCAAAATCAGCACATCCACAGTCACCCCCAGTATATTGTGACTTAACTCTAGTTATTGTCCTCGTAGCCAAAAGTGGATCCTGGGTGGACTTCATGTTGTCTTGCAGAGGAGAGGCCTCTCTACCATCTCCAACAAACTGGGTAAGACAAAAGTTCTAAAGAGGGAGTAGAACGTCTATATACTCAAAGGATCCAAGAGGACTTGAGGATTTAAAATTTGGGAGTGCATCAATCCAGATGTCCCTATCACACTCTTTCTCCACCTCGGCCCTGATCTTAGTATAACGGACCTGCCAAATTCTTTGTGACTCTGAGACCTTTATGCTTAAGTCCTGGATCTTGTCTATAGTTTTTACACGCCCTCTTACAGCACAAAACAAAGACCTCTTTCTATACTACTAAGAAGGCCTTCTGAATTTCCTAGTTAGTGTTTCTTTGTCAATTCGTGACTCTGAGCCTTTAGTTATTCCGTTCCAAAGTATCAACTGAGCTTAGCAACAGTAACCCAATTCCACTATTCTTATAGTTATTATATCCACCATATTTCCCAAGCTCCTGAAGATAGTACATTCTTTTCTACATGAAACCCATCCCAATTTACCACCAAAAAGAGATTTGACAATTGAACTGATGACTTGTGCTAGAGACTATCTGTATCTCACTTATAATCAATAATGGAGTTCCTATTGCTATCTATTGGCAGATGATCCAGTTTCAAAATTCCATCTATGTCTGTACTGGTTTGGGTCACTTCCAGAACCAATTGCTGTAGATTGGATTCCACTGTAAACAAACTATGAGATAGAGATTAGCAAGGAGGAATCACAATCTATGTAAAGAAAATAAATGAAGTATAACTGAAAAGAGGGAGAAGTTGGGCTGTGACACAATCTCAGCGAAGACTTCAGCTGATCCTGTAGGGATTCTCACCTTAGGATGGTCCTTCAGATGTGTCCTGGCTTGTGATAAGTTCTCTATATCCTGGGTGGATGTAATCTCCTTGGAAAGGAGATGAATTTTGGTGACATGGCTCTCGTCAGCCACAATAATTGCAAAGAGCGTTAACAACTAACAATATTTGCCAGCAGCACTCCAAGCAGCAGGGGTAATTGGTCTCTGAGACCTGAAGGGAGATTTGCACACCACATCCCAATGCAAGTCTATAGTTCAAACTCCCAATGCCACTATACTGTTTAATTAGAATTAATCACATGTTGGAATCATCAGAGTTTAATCAAGTTTCTTTTTCTTCATCATCTTTCACTTCATCAAAGTCCATTCATTCCTCAACCTACTAAATGTGGTTTCTGCCCCAAATATTTGCCCTGACCTATTTCTGCATAGAGTGGTTGAAATGATTAAATAAAGTTGTGTGTTGAAAACCACACTGAAATTTTGAAAAATACATGTAGAGATATATTATTGCTATTTATCTCTAACCAGATCTGTTCATATTCTTTGCTCTACTTGATTTTTCTCTTATAAACACATTTGACGTCTAATCTAATAAAAAGCACGCCTTGTTCATACAATTTTAGTTAGTTTGAAAGGGGCTTTGATGACTTAGAACTAATTCCCTCTTCTTCCAAGTGCACCCTAAGAAATATAAATACAATCAAGATGATTTCCTTTTCATTCTGAGAATCCTTCACAATGAAAATGAGGGCACTGATTTTACTTTCGCGTGCATGAACCACTTTTGTCTTTGACTAGAAACCTGAATCTCCTCTTTGACCCCACAGGAATTACTGTAAGTGGTGTACTTAGCATATTTGACACCTGGAGCAGATCATTTTTTTTAACACCACACTTCTCTATATAACAAAATTAGTTTCAGTAATAATCATGACATGAAATGAATAACAATAATGGCCAGAAAAGAAACTCTGACAGGCAAAATTTACTGTTATTGAACTTTATACATATAATTATTACAGTAAAATTATATATAATCTTTACAATTATATTAATGTATTTTTTAAAACAGAGAAAAATAAATGTATACCTACATTTTGGTTTATCCTAGTAATGAATAGTGACTACAGTTTCTGTTTTTGAGCTGTAACTTCTGGAAACTTGTCAATGAATTCATCAAAATTGATCTTCTTCACTTAATTGTTTGATGGATAGCGTAGCCAGATTTGTCATGCTAGCTTTGCTCAGAGTTGATCAAAGAATGCTTTTTATTAATTTTCATTTCAAAAAGTGTCTTTCACATGAGGAAGCAGATATACAAATAGTGTGGGAAAGTCTTAAACATAAAGATCTTTGGCAGAAATTTATAAAAATTCCATTCCACAGTGAATTTTAGCAATGTCAATTTTAAATCTTTGTTTCTTCAGGATCAATTATAGCAGCTTTCAAATGTCTCTGCAGGAAAAAATAATATATATATATAAAATATAAAAATGTATATATATAGAGAGAGAGAGAGAGAAACTAAAAAGGAGGAAAAAATTTAAACAAATAAAAACTCGAAGTTGTCACATGTTGAATGACAGAATGGAATTAACTTATGTTCTTTTCCTTTGCCTTTAAACTCACTGTGCTGTATTTGTTTATTTTGAACTAATAGTTTAATACCTGAAATACGTAGCTCCACAAGAGGTGGAGACATGCTTTACTCCTGAAGTGAACTCAAACAACCCCAAATCTTAATGCATTTAGTTTCAAACAAGTACGTATAGTTGAGTCCACATGTGTCAAGGACAAACTGCAAAACTCAATTTAATCGCCACATAAAATACATTTAATAAAGAATAAATATTAAAAATGTGCTGTTGAAAATTGCAAATATGTATACATATAAGCATGTAAATATGAGTATATATGTAGAACTTGGCAATAATCGTGGCAATTGCTCAGTGGAGCATTTCATCACCAACATGGTTTAGAATTGCCAGCACATGCTAATAATAAAAAGTCAGCCAGTTTTAATTGGGGTTTGTTTTTTTGAAGGAAGATTAGCCCTGAGATAACTACTGCCAATCCTCCTCTTTTTGCTGAGGAAGACTGGCCCTGAGCTAACTTCCATGGCCGTATTCCTCTACTTTATATGTGGGACGCCTACCACAGCATGGCTTTTGCCAAGTGGTGCCATGTCCACACCCGAGATTTGAACCGGCATCCCCAGCCCCAAGGAGAAGCAAAACATGCTAACTTAACCGCTGCGCCACCAGGCTGGCCCCGGTTTTAATTTGTTTTATTATTGTTTCTAAATTTCCCACAGGTTGTTGGGAGTGCTGGAGCAGACCACTCCTGTCACCCACCCTTGTAATCCCATTCATTACATTATTCTTTCCACATTTTGAAAACTTTGCTGCTGTTATCTTTAGGAGTGAGAACACAAAGAAGAATTCTTTCTCTTCTTTTTTCTGAGGAAAATTTGCCCTGAACTAATATCTGTTGCCAGTCTTCCTCTTTTTGCTTGAGGAAGACTGTCCCTGAGCTAACATCTGTGCCAATCTTGCTCTATTTTGTACGTGGGATGCCACCACAGCATGGCTGCTGACGAGTCATGTAGGTCCGTGCCCAGGAACTGAACCTGGGCTGCCAAAATGGTGCCCGCCAAACCTAACCACTAAGCCATGGGGCCAGCCCAAGGAAGAATTTTTAAAAGGCAATAATGTTTACTTAACTGATTTATTTTTAGTCACAAAAACAAAATTCTACCTATTTATAAGGGATAATTTACTTACTAATGATTCTATGACAATGTTTCTAAAATTGCGTTCAGATCATTTGAATAAGAATCATCTGTGGGGGCTGGCCCCGTGGCCGAGTGGTTAAGTTCGTGCGCTCCGCTGCAGGCGGCCCAGTGTTTCGTTGGTTCGAATCCTGGGCGCGGACATGGCACTGCTCGTCAGACCACGCTGAGGCAGTGTCCCATATGCCACAACTAGAAGGACCCACAACGAAGAATATACAACTATGTACTGGGGGGCTTTGGGGAGAAAAAAAGGAAAAAAAATAAAATAAAATCTTTAAAAAAAAAAAAAAGAAGAATCATCTGTGGTCTGGTGGCCCTATGCAGACATCGCGTTCAAATTTCTGAGGTAGGTTCTGAAATGCTAATTTAAAGAGAGAGGAGAATGAGAAGAAAGAGAAAAGTTTCTGATTGTCCTGTAACATCATCTTTCCTCATTTTGTGAAGCCTTCCACATCTGAGCGTGAGAGTTAGCTCTCCTTCCATCCTGAAACAATTTCTTCACTTCATTTCTGTTATTCACCTCTGTTCCTTTTTTCCTCCCTAGCCAATGACCTCTCCTCCTAGCCTCCTCTGCTGGCTCCATTCTTCTGCTAACCTATTTACTAGTGGAATAACTGCAGGCTCGATTTTGGGACATTTCTTCTCTCCCTAGACTAGCACAGGAAAACCTAGTATGTTCACCTCCAAGACTGCCTCTACACTGATCCTCCCACTCACAGGTATATTCTTGCATGTTTATTATTACACATCTCAAACTTAATATACCACAAACAATGTCATTAATTTTTCCACTCAAGCATGTTTTTATCCTCAGTCTTCCCACTTTCATAAATGACACCATCCATGGTTACTTATGGCCCTGAAATTAGGCATTATCCTTTATTTCTTCCTTTTTCTTATCTGTGATATTCAACCTATAATCAAATTGTTTTCACTGTATAAATATATTCCAAATCAATGTTTTTTACTCCTCTTTCCCTATCCTCCCAGTTTAAGCCATCTCTTTCTTGAACTTCTGCAATAGCTTCTACTTACCTTCTCTGTGAATCCATTATATAGAGAATACAGAATGGCCTTTAAAAATATAATCCTGTCATATGGAACCTCTGTGTAAAACCTTCTACCTGCCTCATATTGCCATGGAAAGCAACCTCCTTAGCATGGGCTACGGGACCCTTCCTGGTATAGTCCTGTCCATCTTTCACCCTCATTTTTTTAATATTGCCCCTCTCTCACTAAGCTCCAGCTGCATGGGTCTTTCTGTGTTCCCAATATGCCAAGCTCATTCCATTCTTAGGTATTTTTTATTGTTCTTTTCTGTATCTAGAATGTTTTTCTCCCAGGTCTTTGCAGAGATGGCTCTCATCATCATTTAGAACTCAGTTCAGTTGTCTTCTCTTTGTAGAGGCCTTTACTACCCACCCTCTCTAAGGTCCTCCTGCCCTCCATCCAGGCATTCTCTCACAGTGCCTTGTGTTGTTACCTAACCACTCTGTAAAGTGTTCTCATGCTTCTGTTTGTTTATTCACATACTGTCACCACTCTCTCACACGCTCCCAAAACGCACATTCTTGCAGCTCCATGAATGGAGTGATTTTGGCGTCGTGTTTAATATAGTCTTACATACCCGCAAATAATTCTAAAGACCTTTTCTGCCCCTCACTCTCTCCTCCTCCAGGGAATGAAAGAGGAATGACTTAACTGATAGGTGAGTTTGAAAGAGGAGCTGAGCAGGTGTTGTCCAGTTCATTCCCTTTTTTTTTCTTTGAGATCTGGCTGCATGAATAGAGAATATGCTCTTGCTTGTGTTTGATCATCCATGAGCATCTTAACTCTCGGATGATGTTTTTCAGTACAGCCTGTGACCTCATAGCAAGCTTGACTAATTCATAAAAGCAACGTTAGCAACTGGCTATTTAAGCTCTGTTGCAGTGCACTGTGCTGGAGAAATATGCAGTGAGTTTAATCAGAAATAATATGACTGTGTTATCCAAGGTGTTTATGTTTAGGCAGTAGGCGTTAGCAAAGAAGGGCTGTGTGTCATTTTTTCTTAGCAGTTTGTAGTGGAATAATTGAACTATATGAGTTTTTGTTTGTTTTGGGTTGAGGAAGGCGAAAGGGGAGGGCTGACTTTTAAGAGGCATTAGCACTTAGGTTTTTAGGAAGCAGGAAATCTTGATCTTGGTGGATTTGGGAGGCTAATTGCAACTTTGTTCACACAGGGATAGATATTTTATACAGAAATGCTTTTTAACATGTTCGAGTCACGGTCACTCACGAAATGGGTTTGTCCTCATTGGCCTTAGTGGATGACCGGCCAGGTATGGATTAGGCAGCAGCCCTTGAAGTATGGAAGCATAAGGCAGCCTGGTGTTTCAAGAGACTAAAGTGAGGATCAGATGTTAGCAGCCTTTCATCTGCAGAACCATGTTGTACCTCTAGTGTATTTTTCAGGCAGGTCCACAGGCCAGGACTTCAGGCCTCAATGTGGGCTTAGTTCCATACTAGCTGCAGAGTATTAGCAAGGTTCAATCTTTAAATTGTTAGTGCATATCTAATTATGTGATGCTATATGAGCCAAACCGCATTCTTCTGTATATTTTAACTATCAGAAAGGAGGAGAATTCTTGAATTTATGTTGCTTGTTCACAGGAATTTTAATAATCTCTCCCTACTATGCAGTCTCAAGCTGTCAGCTCTCTTAAAGCTGGAGTTCAAAAGTCTCAAAACATCACTAACACAGATTTCTATTAGTCAAATCCACTCACAGGGGAGCCCAGATTTAAGGGAAGGGAGGACACACTCTACGACATATATAACGACATATATATTCAGGAATGGGAGAAATTATTGGTAATTATTTTTTAAGCCCATCCAATACAGTCACCCTGTGGCCACAGCAATTCATGCCCTTCCTACATGCAAATACATTCATCTCTTCCTCAAAAGTTTTATCCCATTATATCACCAACTTGAAGTCTAGGATTTTATCATTGGCGTCAAGACCGAATGTGAATGAAGCTCCTCAGGTGTAGCTCTTCTCCAATTGAGGATCTCTAAACAGACAAGTTATTGCCTCCAGTGGCAACAGAAGAGTGGGATTCATACAGCAGTTATTCCTATTTGAAAAGGAAGAAATAAGAAGTGCTGATCCATAGCTAGGCCCACGTTGGCTTAAGCTCATCCTGGAAGTGCTTCCATGAGAATCTTGCCTCCACTCTCTATGCACTTGGCTTTTTTCTCCCCAAGTCTTCCTTCTTTCTCATTAAGAAATGGCCCATGTTTTCAGCTGAAGAGCCTTTCAGGTGGCTTGCAAGTAGTTGCAGGTAGAACTTGGGGCTCAGAAGATTGTATTTGTTTGGTCTTTCTTTCTGGCCCTTTTAGTTCAAAGTGGACAACTTCTTTAAATTCTTTGAGGGATTTTTTCATATAGCAATTTCGAATTCACTCCTTTAGACAAAAATCTGCCACATAAATCTGTGGTAAGTTCTTGTTTATTTGGGGCTGTAAGACAGATGCTGTGGGAAAACATCCTTATGATTCTTAACAAACAATTTTGTCTAGCTAAGAGGGTCTACAGACCCTGCTTTGAATCTTTCAAAGTTCTTAACAAAGGTATCTTACAGGCACACTCTTGATATGATCTTTAACTTGAAAGGTATTTTTACTAGTAACACTGTGAAGTTGCTGCTTATGTTAAGAATCATTTGCCATGTGGAGCGACTGAGAATGACAAAAGTTTTATTTTTCATTCAAGCTCTGGATTGAAAATAGTTCCTGATTTTAGTGCATTAGTCTCTTGCAATCCCTTATCATAGATGGTAAATAAAACCAATCAATACTTTCAATATTCTTCCCAGAAACCTTTTTAGTCAGATCTGCAATTTAAGTAAATCTTTTTCTATTTTCCAAGACCACATGCAATGTTCTTGCTAATTAATCTTCAGATTACTATTTCTAGTCTCTATTAGCAGCTTCACTATTGCCCTTCCAGCTTCCATCTATGGCTGCATCCCAAAGCCCATGTTCCATCTCTTAGGATTTTGTCACAGCAGCACTCCACTTCAAGTAATCTAGGTACCAATCTCAGCATCAGGTATCAATTGCTGAAGAGTCGACCACAATTTAAGCTAAAATCAAAGACTATCTATCACAGATATTTAACTTATTATCCCAACAATTTAAGAAACGGATTTTACTGTTTTGCCTAATTGAGTAAGGAAATCTGCCTGATTATAGGGTTGAATATTAAGAGTCCAAAATGTCTATAGGTAGAAAAGCTGACATTTTGTTCTCCATCTACTCATTTTGTTTGTCCTCTTGAAAATTAATTTAGAAATTAAGATGCCATTTGTTATCTCTCTCAAACCTCAACTTGAACCTCATTTTTTCTCATTCAACTTGTGTATCCAACACACATAACAATGCATAGAATATATTAGGCTTTCAATAAATATTTGTTAAATGAAAGAATTCTGAATTCACACTAAAATATGAAGATTCCTTAGAGACATACTCGAGAAAGAGGATTTACAATCTAGAGAACATGTTCCTCTCAACATACGCCAAATGTTGTCCTTTGACTTTCTCTGAAACTAAAAGGTGTACCCGTAAAACCAAATAATTCACTACATAAAATAAATTATATTATCTATGATATATGAATCTAGGTGTATTAATGTGAATCTATACTTATAGCACATTTCAAGATGTATTCGGTAAAACCTTATAACTACGAATTATAACTGCATCTCAAAATCAGGGCAGGATATGAAGTCTAGCAGAAATTCCATTGCTTCTTCTCTGGCAACATCAACTGCTAATTATCACTTCAAAATGTAGCAATTGAAAATCAGAGCAGCTTGAAAACTTGTATTTTCTGTCAAAACAGCAGCAGAATGTCACCATTGCTTCAGCCTCCTATATCCTGGAAAATACTAGTGTTTTGTTTTTTTTTTTTCAGATTACCTCCAATAACAGAAAGAGACATACACATATACGGAGATAACATTCAAATTAATTGTATCTAATTTTAAAAAGGAGAAAGAATTATACATTTTTTAGATGATTGGTTACTCAGAAAGAATAACAAATCTGTACATATGGAGTGTGAAAAGTAAAGCAAAGGGAATGTATTTGGCTCTGAGAACAAACCAGTAGACTTACCAGGAATTCCAGAGCATGTGGATTTGGTGGACAGCACTATTTTGAATTAAAATCAGTATGCAGTTTGGAATTTCATGTGATTACATATATATTCATAATTTCACTTTTTTTCTCTGAATATTTATTTATAATAGAATATGTGCAAGTTTAATAACACATGTCTTGTGAAATAAATCCTACTTTTCCTTTTTATGTGTATGCCCATTTTGTTTTATGACTATATCCACAGGCAGGCAGAGCTAGGATGGCCCCCAAGATTTTTACCTCATGGTGTAAACTGTCTTGTTTAATCTCCTCCTTTTGTATGTGTGTGGGACCTGTGGATATGATGCATGTGTCCCCTTGATAAATTACATTATATGGGGAAGGTGAATGGATTTCCTGATCCAATTATCTCAAATCAGTTTGTCTTTGATTTAATCAAAAGGGTTTGGGGGTGGTCCTGATCTAATAAGGTAAAAGTTTTAAAAAGAGGTTTTATCTCTTCCTCGAGATAGAGAAATTCTCCTTTTGACCTTGAAGAAGCAGCTACCATGAGTTCTATAGCTCCAGGGAAATGAACTGTGCCAACAACCACCAGAGCTTTTAAGAGGACCCAGAATTTCAGAAAGGGACACAGCATAGGGTGACATCACCAAAAAGGTGCCATAGGAGACCCCAGCCTTCATCCCCCCCACAAAGATAAACAATTAGACAGCTATCTGCAAACAGAAAGCTCTGGGAGAGCTCTGGAGTCCACCTAAGAAACTTCAGCAACACAGTGAAGCAAAACAACTGAGCACAATTGCACAAAAAGGGAAAAAACACAGCTTCATTTTGCCTTCACCATCCCATCCCCCAGGCCAACACTGCACAATACCAAGAGGAAAACAGAGAGAGCGGGCTGATGCATAGCTAGATTTGGGGACTCCTGGACCTCAAAACAAAGTGCCTGAAAACTGTGTGTAAAATAGAAGCAAGAGAGCACAGGGCTCACTCAACGCATCAGCTTGATGACCTCTTGGGCTTTTCGAAGTTACTTTTTTATTTGCAGGGGATGGGGAGGAGCACAAATTAAATTACTTCCTGATTATCATCTGTGTCTTACATAACAGGTAATAAATAGTTAACTTCCTTAGGAAAAAGAAAAATGAAGACATACTCCCCGAGTTAAAAAGAGTTCCCCTTTGGGGCTGGCCCGGTGGCACAGCGGTTAAGTACGCGTGCTCCACTTCAGTGGCCCAGGGTTCACGGGCTCAGATCCTGGGGGCGGACTTATGCACTGCTTATCAAGCCATGCTGTGGCAGGCATCCCACATATAAAATAGAGGAAGATGGGCACAGATGTTAGCTCAGGGCCAATCTTCCTCAGCAAAAAGAGGAGGCTTGGTGGTGGATATTAGCTCAGGGTTAATCTTCCTCAAAAAAAAAAAAAAAAAGAGTTTTCCTCTGGGAAACAAAGACCAGGATGAGTGACAAGCTTTGCCAAGCTTCTGGGGCACCACAGCAAGGTCCCACTTTGATTTCACTCTATTTAGACTGGCAAAGTGGAGATATTTAGAGATGTCTAAGAAGAATAAAGAAGAGCAGAGGCTACCAATAGAAGCCACACAGTGGGAACAGTTCACAGTGATGTGCTGGGCTGACAAAACAGCAGATTTCACCACTGAAGAAATCAATGGCCACCACAGCTGCTGATACACGCTGAAGATTTCACCAGCTTTCGTCCCACAAGTATTTGCTTTTGTTGACCCAAGTGACTGAGTACCTCCCTGCTCCCTCCGTGTCCCCCCCCAAAAGCCCCCAAACTGCACCTGCATCATTTGGAGTCTAAGAAGGAGAAAGGATGAGAAAGTTTATGTAAAGAAATAATGGCCAAGAACTTCCCAAACCTGGGGAAAAATTTGGACATCCAAGTTCATGAAGCTAATAGCTCACCCAAAATTTCAATGCAAAACAATCTTCTCCAAGACACATTATAATAAAACCATCTAAAATCAAAGACAAAGAGAAAATGAAAAGCAGCAAGAGAAAAAAAATTTCTCCTACAATAGAACCCCCATAAGCCTATCAGTACATTTCTCAGCAGAGACCTAGCAGGCCAGGAGAGAATAACATATTCAAAGTGCTGAAAGAAAGAATCTGGCAACCAAGAATACTTTATCCTGCAAAGTCCCCCTTCTAAAATGAAGGCAAGATAAAGACTTTCCCCAGCAAACAAAAGCTGAGGGACTTCATAAGCACAAACCTGACGTATAAGAAATACTGAAAGAAGTTCTTCACGCTGAAATGAAAAGATACTAATTAGTAAAATGAAAACATTAAAATGTACAGCACACTGGTAAAAGTAAGCATATAGTCAGATTCAGAATAGTCTAATATTGTATTATGGTGGTGTTTTAACTACTTAACTCTAATATAAAGGTTGAAGGACAAAAGTACTAAATATAACTGTAGCTACAATATCTGTTAATGGATATACAATATAAAAATATGTAAATTTTGACATCAAAAACATTAAAGTGAGGAGAGTATAAGGGTAACCAAGAAGAAATGAATAAATTTGTAGACACATACAACCTACAAGAATAAATCATGATGAAATAGAAAATCTGAACAGAAAAATAATGAGCAAGAAGAGAGTGAATTAGTAATCAAAAATCTCCCAACACAGAAATCCAGAAATCCTAGGACCAGCTGACTTAACTGATGAATTCTACTAAATATTTAAGGAAGAATTAATGGCAATCCTTCTTAAACTCTTCCAAAAACCTAAAAGGAGAGAATCCTATCAAACTCATTTTACCAGGCCAGTATTATTATGATATCAAAGCCAGAAAAGGACACTATAAGAAAGTCCCTGACGAAGATAGATGAGAAAATTCTTAACAAAATATTAGAAAATTGAATTCAACAATATATTAAAAGGATCATAATAAATGATTAAGTGAGATTTATCTCTGGGATGCAAGGATGATTCAACATATGCAAATCAATCAATGTGATACACCACATTAGTAAAAGGAAAGATAAGGAAATCATATGATCATCTCAATAGATACAGAAAAATAATTTGACAAAATACAATATCCTTTCATGATAAAATCACACAAATAATTGGGCATGGAAGGGACATACCTCACCACAATAATGGCCATATAGGACAATCCCACAGCTAACATCGTACTCAACATTGAAAGGTTGAAAGCTTTTCCTCTAAGATCAGGAACAAGACAAGCATGCCCACTCTCTCCAATCCTATTCAATCTAGTACCAGAAGTTTTAGCCAGAGCACTCAGGCAAGAAAAAGAGATAAAAGGCATCATAACTGGAAAGGAAGAGGTAAAATTATCTTTGCAGCTGATATGATCTTATGTAGAGAAAATCCTAAAGAGTCCACCAAAAACTTTTAGAACTAATCAACAAATTTAATAAAGTTGCAGGATACAAAATCAATATACAAAAAACTTGCATTTCTATACATGAACAGGGAAATATCTGAGAAAGAAATAAAGAAAATAATCTCATTTGCAATGGCATCAAAAACAGTAAATACTTAAAAATAAATTTAATCAAGGAAGTAAAAGATATGTACAAAGAAAACTACAAGACTTTGATGAAAGAAATTAAAGAAGAGACAAACAAATGGAAAGATATCCTATGTTCATGGGTCAGAATAATTAACATTGTTAAAATGGCCGTACTACTCAAAGTCATCTATAGATTCAATTCAATCTCTATCAAAATTCTAATGGCATTTCTCACATAAATAGAAAAAATAATCCCCAAATTAGTATGTAACCACAAAAGGCCTCAAATCCCCAAAGCAATACTGAGGAAGAAGAATAAAACCAGAGGCATCACCCTTCCTGATTTCAAACTACGCTATGCAGCTATAGTAAGAAAACAGTATGGTACTGGCATAAAAATAGATGCATAGACTAATGGAACAGAATAGAAAGCCCAGAAATAAACGTTTGTGTATATGTTTAACTAATATTTGATAAAGTATTCAAGAATACTCAATCAGGAAAGAATACTCTCTCCAATAAACGGTGTTGGAAAAATTGGATAACTACATGCAGAAGAAATTGGACCCCTATCTTACGCCACAAACAAAAATTAACTTGAAATGGATTAAAGACTTAAATATAAGACCTGATACCATAAAGCTCCTATAAGAAAACTAGGGAGAAAGCTCCTCGACATAAGTTTTGGCAATGATTTGAATACAACACCAAAAGCACAAGCAGCACCACCAAAAATTAATAACTGAGATTACATCAAACTAAAAAGCTTTGGCACAGCAAAAGAAACAATCAACAAGATGAAAAGACAACCTACAGAATAAAAGAAAATATTTATAAATCATATATCTGAAAAGGGGTTAATATACAAAATATATAAAGAAGATATACAACTCAATAACAAAAAATAAACACAAGCAATCAAATTAAAAAATAGAGGAACTGAAGAGATATTTTTCCGAAGAAGACATACAAATGACAAACAGGTCCATGAAAAGGTGCTCAACATCACTAATCATTAGGGAAATGCAAATCAAAACCAAGATGAGATATCACCTTGTACCTGTTAGAATGACTATTATCTAAAAGACAAGAGATCATAAGTATTGGGGAGGTTGTGGAAAAAAGAGAACTTTGTGCACTATTGACTAGAATGTAAATGATGCAGCCACTATGGAAAACAGTATGGAATTTCCTCAAAAATTAAAAATAGAACTACCATATAATCCAGCAGTCCCAGTGCCTTTGGGTATAAATCCAAAGGAAATGAAAACAGGATCTCGAAGAGATGTCTGCACTCTCGTGTTCATTGCAGCATTTTTCACAGTAGCCAAGATATGGAAACAACCTAAGTGTCCATCAACAAATAAATGTAAAAAGATGTGGTATATAAATGCAATGGAATATTAGTCACACCTGAGAAGAAGGAAATCCTGTCTTTTGTGACAACATGGATGGACCTTGAGGGCATTATGATAAGGGAGATAAGTCAGAGAGAAAGAGACAAATACTGCATGATATCAATTATAAGTGGAATCTAAAAAAAAGCCAAACCCAGAGTAGAATTGTGGTTACTAGGAGTTGGCCAATGGGATAAATGGGGAGATGTTTGTCAAAGTGTACAAACTTCCAGTCATAAGATGAATAATTTCTTGGAATCTGATGTACACCATGGCTATTGTAGTTGATAATACTGTATTATGTACTTGAAACTTGCTAAGAAGTAAATCTTAAACGTTCTCACCATAAAAATGAAATGGTAATTACGTGACGTGTTGTAGGTGTTAGCTAATGTTTTGATGGTAACCAGTTTGCAATATATGTGTATCAAATCAACATGTTGTACACTTTAAACTTACATAAAGTTATATGCCAATTATGCCTCAATAAAAAATAATAAATTTGTTTTTTAAAAAAGAAAGGAACACAGCATGACTGGTAACCTAGATTACTGATAACCTAGTTTTAGAAGACCCTGTGCAGAGGACCCAGCTAAACTATTCCCACCTCCTGAGGCGTGGAAACAGTGAGATATTAAATGTACGTTGTTTTGAGCCACTGTTTGTGATACTTGTGTTACGTAGCAATGGAAATCCAATACAACCTGAAAGGAGGGACAGAAAGGAAATTAGACTTGTACGTACGTTGAACATTTAAGGTGCATACAAATCATGTGGGAGTCTGGTCATGTCATTTTAAAATGAAGACTTTGATGGAGCAAATCTGGAGTGGAGCATTTCTAAAAAGCCCCCATGAGAGGTGATACTGCTGGTCCAGAGACCACCCTTGCAGTGGTAAGGATTTAGACCATTCCACAAATTCAAGACACACAATTTAAACTATTTGGGGTTCATGGCACAGTGCCTTACTTACTCAGAAGAGGAGTATGTATAGAAGAGTGCAAGCTCTAAATAAGCTATCAGGGCTTATGTAAAATACAGAGAAAATAAAACTAAATACATTAAATTTAAAAACAAAAGGGAGGAATATATTGAAGTAGAAGGATTCTATCAGAAAATGCAGCAGAGTAAAGCTACTGCAATTGAGTGTACGCCTTAATTCTAAATTTCTATCTAATAATATTTTCATCAAAAGAGAAAAACATTTTCCTGGCTCTGAGTTTTTAATCTGTAAGTTTCATAGAACTAATTTGTTCTATGGTATAAATTAGAGTTCTGATTATTTTCATTGATTAAATTGATTAAGTTAATCATCAAATCCCATAGGCATATAATTTTATAGGTCTAATTTAGGTTAGGCAGTCTCTGAAGCATATATTCACATACATCATGGAAGCGCTAGCATTCTGTGCCTCAGTCTTCTCCAGTTCAACACAGCTACAGAGATTAGTCTCTACAAGGGAAGAACAAGAAGGATCCAGGTTGCCAAATGGAGCTGGACACGGTCAAGAAGAAGATACACTTGACCCAGCCCCACATTGCCCTTCCAATATGTTTCAGAAAAATCCTAAAGATATAGGGGGAAATGTTTGGCTTTTCTTCAAGGCTGACTATTCCACCTGTGTTCACACCTTCATTTTTTCCCCTTATTCCCACTGGTACCTTACTCCATCAGTAATCATAACTCTTGTTTACATTTTCAGCCCCACTTCTTTTTAAAAAACTTATTCGTTTCCCCCTATGTGTGAACACATGGTCTTCTATTAAAAAAGAAAACAAAATCTTTCATTTGATCTTCCGTTTCCCCTCTAGTTTCTACCACGCCTTTCCCCTGCCCTTCAGTGCCCGTGCCCTGATGTGGGGCTGGAGAAGGAGAGTGCAGATTCTGTTACCTTCCTTACTTCCCTAGCACTTATTTGTGTTTCTTTTCAAGTAAAAGTTTATTTCCTCTTCTGAGGCTCTATATCCATCCAAATGTACCTACAATGGTCCCCATAGATTTTTGATTCAGTATTTTATTTTTTTTCACAGCTATCTCTATCACTAGATTTTAAAATTCTTAAGAGTAAGAACACTTACTCCTTTTAGTTATCCACCCACCCAACATGTAGGTCAGTGCTTCCTACAAGGTGAACACCAAGCAAATGCTTTGAAAACAATGATTTTACAAAGATATATTTTCCATATGAATATTATTTATAAGCTTACTGCTGCCAAATTTTCACAAATTGGACACATTTTCATAATCAGCAACCAGATTGAGAAACAGAACCTTGCCAACATAGCAGAAGCTCCCGCATTCTATTTTCTAGTCGCAAATTCACCTCTCCATGGATAACAGTTATCCTGACTTTTAATAGCATAGATTGGTTTCAACAAATTATGTACCTTGTAAAACTGGAATTATATTGTTTGTACTGTTCTGTATCTGACTTCTTTTCCTCAACATTTGTTTGTAAAATTTATTCATATTGTTGCTTATAGTTATAAATTGTCCACATGTCCATATAATGCAAAATATTTATCTAATTAACTACTGATGGGCATTTAGACATTTTCCAGTTTGGGGAAATAATAGTGCTGATATAAACATTTTGGTATATGAATTTCAGTATATATATAAATATAATATATATGTTAAATACCTAGAAAAGGAATTGTTGGACCATAGTGTGTGCATGTGGTCAGCTTTAATAGACAAAGCCAACTATTTTCCAAAGTGGTTGTAACATAGAGTTAACAATATACATTCTTGACTTATTACAGTCTAGCACACATTGCTTTTACCCTTTCCCCAATACCACTAGAACTTTAAATCTTTAAACTCCATTTATCCATTTCTCATATTTCATGTTATTGCATGCATAATCATTCTACATATAATTTAAATTCCATGTGTTAGCTTTCTGTGCTGTGCATCAAACTGCCATACACGTAACAGCTTAAAACAAAACATATTTATTATCTCACAGTTTATAAGGGCCAGGAGTTCAGGCACAGCTTAGTTGAATCTGCTCAGAGTCTCATAAGGCTGCAAGGAAGCTATCAGACAACGGTATTCTCATCTGGAGGCTCAGCTGGGGAAAATCCACTTCCAAGCTCACTTAGGTTGTTGGTGGAATTCATTTCCTTGCAACAGAAGACTGAAGGCCCCAGCTTCTTGCTGGCTGTGGACAAGAGGCCACCTTCAGCTCCTAGAGGCCCCTCTAAGCTCCTAGAGCCTGATCATGGTTCCTGAAAACTGGCTGCTGTTTCTTGCCATGTACCCTTCTCCATCATGGTGGTTTACTTCATTAAGCCAACCAGGGGAGTCCCTAGAGCAAGCGTGCTAAGAAGACAGTCTTATGTAACATGGCATATTGAGAGTGACATCCCATCCCTTTTCCAACTGCCTTCTTTATAAGCAAATCAAAGATCCTGCAAGGGGAGGACATCATACAAGCACATGAATACTAGAAAGTGAGGATCTTTCGGGGTCTCCTTAGGGTCTGAGACATTCCACAAGAAAACAAATATCGTTTTGTATACTCCATAGTCAATTTTATTTACACACGAATTTACCATTTTTATTGTTCTTCATTCCTTCCTGGATTTTCATACTTCTTGTTTTTTTTTTTATTTTCCTCCAGGGGAATTACTTTTTTATTATTTATTTTTAATTGTTTTGTTTCTAGTTCTGGTTTGCTTATCAAATAATTGTCTCTGCATTTGTCTAAAACTACTTTAATTATTCTGCATTTTTAAGGCTGTTTTTTTGCTATAATATAGAATTCTAGAGCGGCAGTTATTTTCTTTCAGCAATTAAAAATGTCATTCCACCACCTTCAGGCTGCCATTATTTTGCCCAAGAAGTCAGTTTTCAGTCATATCACTTCTTTGAATGCAATATTTCTTTTTCTCTCACTGCTTTTGAACTTTTACTAAATATGTTTTATGTTCTGTTCTGTATTCCTATTATTTTTGCTCTGTATGCTTCAGTTGGATATTTCAAATTCAACCATTCTGTGTTGTGTTTTGTCCAATCTGCCGTTAAATTCGCTCATTATTTCAGACATTATATACTTCTTAGTTCTATAAGGTCCAGTTGATTTTATGTCAATTATTTGCTGGAATTATTATTCTTATCTGTTTTCTCATTTTCCTTTCCTGTTTTCTTCAACATTTAATAACTGTTATGTTAAAGCAGTTGTCCGCTAACTGAAATATCTGGATAAAATGGGAGTCTACTTCTACTGTCTGCCTTTTCTATAGATTGTAGGTCACATCTATTACCTTTTCTTATATCTAGTAATTTTGAATTGTATTCCAGCAATGCAAAAAAAAAATTGCAGGGGCTTCAGGTGATGACATCTCCTTTCAGAAAAGCATTCCCCTTTCCTCTTGTAGCCATATAGTTGAGGACTGACCACAGCAATCCTATCAGAAACTAATCTGGATTGAGACTGGGTATGGTTTTAGTAAGACCAGGTCTATCTGTGGTATACTCCTCTTCTTGGTGTGTGGCCATTCCAGGCTTCTGATTAAGAGCTTACAGGTCTCAGTCTCCACAGAAATGAAAGACTGTTGAATATCCAGCCCTGCCCATCATATCTGCACGTGCAGAGTCTAGACCACGTCTCCAGCCTCATAGCCCAGACAACTATCCCAGAGAGCTTAAAATCTGGCAAACATCTGGAGGTAGCCAACCGCAGTTAATCTGAGGGGTACTCCCATCATGGCTGCTCTTTGCTTCCTAAACACGGTGAGACTCATAAGGTTTTCATTTTGCTTTGTTTTCTTTTTTTTATGAACATTAAGTCCTAATTTTAAGCCTCACTTGCCAGTCACCTACACAGCACCATCAGCAGATACTCCCAGGAAAAAACGACTGGACATCATTGCTTTCCATCAAATAATACTTTTGTCTCTGGAATTTTGGTTTCTCTAACATTTATTTCTTCCCACCTTTTCCTAGATACTTGATTATAGGCAAATAAATTCATTGATCTTACTATGCCTCAGCGTCCTCACCAGGATAATAGAAATAATAATACCTTTATTATTATAATAATATCTATTTTTCTTTGTGCATTCAAAGATAATGAAAAAGCATGAAAAGGACTTAAGACAGTGTCTGGCACATAGTGATTAGATAAAAATAATAGGCCTTTTTAACATTATCTATGAAATTTTTCATATAGCTTAATTTATTCACAACTGTTGGTAGAGTCACTTTGGGTTTCTAACCCCAAACACTGTAGAAAAATGTAAATCTTGATTAAAGTTAAAAGTAAATGAAATGTTATTTTGTAAGATATTATCAAATCCTGCAATGACATTAGTTTCTGGTTGCTTATTCTTTCTTTCTTTGTAATTAAGAAAATTTTCATTTTATTCAAATAGAGGAGATGTGGAAAATGTCTATCAGAAAAAAAACGGCTGCATTTCTCAATAACTCATAGAGTTGTAGGAAGGTAAAAGACATCACAAGAAGTCACTAAGTGGAGCTACTTAGAAAACTTTTAAAGTAATACAATCTACGTGATAGGTATGTTTTGTGTTTTGTTCTTCACTGTCTTTTTTTCTTTTTTGAGGAAGATTAGCCCTGAGCTAACATCTGCTGCCAATCCTCCTCTCGTTGCTGAGGAAGACTGGCCCGAGCTAACATCCATGCCCATCTTCTTCTACTTTATATGTGGGATGCCTGCCACAGCATGGCTGGCCAAGCAGTGCCATGTCCGCACCTGGGATCCAAACTGGTGAACCCCAGGCCGCCGAAGCAGAACTTGCAAACTTACCGATGCTCCACTGGGCCGACCCCTGTTCTTCCCTTTTTTCCTTATGGAAGCCCAGCACGATGGCTGGAGGTGAAGCAGTGATCTTGCAACCACAAGCTGAAAGTCATGAGAAAAAAGACCATGTTCAAGGGTGTCTTGGCTGAGAGACGAAGTTACTAAGCTCTTGTTGGCAATTACGGATTTACTGTAGTAGCCCTGACTGTCTACACCTATATATTGCTTGTGATAAAAATAAAATTGTTATTTGGTCAAGCTATTGCAAAGCTTGTTTTCCATTATATTCCAACAAGAGATTGGGAAAAAGAAGGCAGAAGGAATTTAAAATCCAGTCTGAAGAAGGCTAGAATGCTGAATACAAAAATGAATGCTATAGAAAAAGAAGGGTTATTAATGACAAATTTTGCCTGTTTAATTCTCCTTTTTTTCTCCTGTCTTTCACAGGCTCCAATATTTTTATCAATACTCCCTCAAATGTTAGAGATCTTGTAATTGTTATAGTGGGTTAAATAATTGTACACACATCTCAGTTATTATTTTGTTCAAATCTCTTCAGAGATATATTTAAAGATAGATTGATCGTCTATCCAGATGAAAAACTTGAAAGACATCTATATGTAATTTTTTCAGTAATAATTTCATCTTAATTACGTTTATGTTTTCTTAAGCTCATCTAAAATAGCTTTGTATATCTTGTAAGCTCTACTTCTTGAACGTAA
The DNA here is from genome assembly GCF_041296235.1 of Equus asinus. Classification (NCBI taxonomy): domain Eukaryota; kingdom Metazoa; phylum Chordata; class Mammalia; order Perissodactyla; family Equidae; genus Equus; species Equus asinus. The sequence goes on along the minus strand of NC_091792.1, from coordinate 111,737,251 downwards.
GAAATTCATAATGTACTCAATATGAATTATATTATATATCACTGATGGGTGAATGTACATGATCTTGTTCTAATATATCAGGATTTTCCTACGTTCTACCTAGTTGTGAATTTAGGGATTTTTAAATCATGTTTCTATTTCCTTGGCCTTATTTGTCTGCATTGAAGAATGCTACAACAATATTTTATTTTCTTTTCATCAATCCACTCTATAAGCATTCCTCCCCACCAAAAATGTTAATTGCTGTCCTCAGTATCCGCTCTACTTTCAATAAACTTTTGTATAATTTATATAAACGAAAACTCATTGGTTTTCTGGGTGGAAATGTTGTAACATGGCACATGTTGGGCCAGTAGAGTCAGTTTTGTTTTCAGTACTATTACAGAGGTTGCCCAACATCTTCATTGTCCTTTTGTTCTCACTACTTTGCTGTGCCAGGTTCCTTAGGACAACAAATATAGAGTAAATCACTTATATAAATTTATGACATAGATCACAAAGATCATCATATAGTAGTTTTATTCCCAAGTGAATTGTCTTGAATTATTTCATTCTTTGCTATATTAAATTTCTTTTGCAAATTTTCTGTCCCCTTATCCCTCACTTTTATTCACATGAGTTTGATACCCACTATTTTTCCAGGTAACCAAACAATGAGTATCAACTCCACTGAATAAACATAAGACCATTTTAGACATTTGAAACAAACTTTGCATTTCTAACATAAACCTTTTGTTCTAGAATAGTCACTTAACAGTTTTAATCACTTGATTTGCCACAGTTTACCATTCCAAAATTTTGTCTTTAATATAAAAGTAAAAAATGTAATGACTTTGTTATTAACAAGACTCATTGTAATATTTAAACTATTGAATAAATGTTAACCAACCTCTAGAGAGCAGAATCTGACACTATAGAATGAGCTTTAATCAAATAAAAGATATACAGCAGTGGTAATAAGAGGAAAGTCAATGAATCCATTCTTAAACCACACAGGATTCTAAATTCCAACAGCTATTTTATCTATTTCACTTTTAGATAGAGCCAAATTTCCTGTACAAATATTTCTGTTCTACACATAGTGGAAACTCAAACTTTGGGCAATTAATATTCTTCACAATGTTTTTCATTTCTTCATTTTCACCTAGTTTTCTACTGTGATGGTATTATAATAGTCACATTTAGATTATGAAATCTGAAGCTTTTGTTATTAGAGTAAAAACATGGCATATTAAATCACATACTAATAGCATTGGAATTAAATTGATTCATTTTGGGCTTTTTAGAGGTGGCTAATATTTTACAGCTTAAATATATATTGCATTTTCCAGAATTTTAATTGCTTTTCAGATAAATGATTCACATCATTTAAAAAATAAATAAGTAAACGGGTTGGTAAACTGTATTGAGGTGCAGAAATTTCCAGCCAAATTATTAGGTACCATGTCTGTCACATAAGACACTGGCCTGCATGTTTTTCTTCTTCAATCGTCTGTAGATAAAGAAGTTCCAAAACATTCATAAGGTCATCTGTTTCCATTGTTCCTTCCACTGCCATCCTTGCTTCCTTCCTTCCCCTTCCAGGGTGCTGATGTCAGAATCCAAGGAAGAGGAGCAATGAGGGGGAAAGTGTGCTGCTTGGAGGCATTGGAAGTGGTGTGCCTGACAGGAGAGGAAGCCAGTTAGTGGAAGTGGAGCAAGGATGGGGTGGGCAGAGAGGCTTTGAATGAATGGGAGATTAAGATAAATACATTAATTAAGGAAATAAGTAAAAATATTAAGGATCATGAGAGGTAGATTTCTCACTGTCTGAAAAGGGTTCACAAACATGTAGATGGCTAGTGTTACATATAGATGTGTGTGTGTGTATGTATACATCAATATGAGCATAGAATTTATTCACATAAATTCATATATATGTCTTCAAATATAGATAGCTAGATATATGCAAATTATACACATCTGGGCAAAGAGAATGTTGGAGTTTTTTTGTACTAGTCTTAGAAATTTTCTACTTTCATCTAGATTTGAAACTATTTCAAACTATTATTTTGAAGCTATTTCAAAATAAAAAAGCACTTTCCAAAAATAAACTCTCTCAGAAAAGATTTTTTTTCATAGATCTCTAAAAAGTAAGTCCTTTTAAGAGAAAATCGTTGATATAAACCAAGAATTCCTAAAGCAAAATTGTATGAAGTGGCCAATGTTAATTTTCAAAAAATTATACTCAACAAGCAATTTTTGAATCTCCATCCTAATTCAACTCTAGGATTAACTTAGAGAAAGCTTTTGGGATTAAAAAAATCACAGTTTTCTAGTGAAATTTTTTAAATGTCACTTAAAATATTTTGAGTTTGGAAACAATACTATCTGATTCCTAAAGAAATTTCCTCTTGTCATGTCTACTCTTAGTGTTGAATAAAAACACCTAAGTTTATCTTCAAACATCATGAGGTGAGGACACATAATTCTATAGCATCTCAAGGGTGTACTTTTAAAAATCATTTTTAAGACTTTTAAACTTTGGCACCTACAATTCTCTGTTACACTACTTTTCACAAAAGACAATGTGAATAGAAAAAATTGCTTATCCCGAGAACTACGTTCATAGTACACAAGCAAGAAATATTTTTGATTGATTGGCTAAAATGATTTATTAAGCTTGCCCTTTTAAGATATAGCCAATTTGCTGAAATTGGCCAAATTTAACAATCGTAAGATCCATTCATGACATAATCAGTCTTCTATGGTTATTCTTTTATAAAACAGTTGCCCTTCTGTACCTGCAGGTTCCACATTGCAGATTCAATCAACCTCCAGTGGAAATGCCTGTGATGGTTACGTCTGTACTAAACATCTACAGAGTTTTTTTTCCTTGTCATTATTCCCTAAACAATACAGTATCACAACTATTGACATAGCATTTACATTGTATTAGATATTATAAATAATCTGGAGATGATTTAAAGTATACAAGAGGATGTGCATAGGTTATATGCAAATACTACACCATTTTATATGAGACCTGAGCAAATGCAGATTTTGGTACAAGTGGGCAGTTCTGGAGCAAACCCCCAACGGGTGTATGAAGAGATGACTGGATTTGGAGATTTAACCAAAGTAGAATCTTATTATTTCATAATAATAATAATAAGCATTGTCATTTATTTAAGGTCTATCATATTTGTAGGCACTTTACTTATATTATTTAATAGAATATTTGTAACATCTTAGAGAATGAAGAGCAAAGTCAATTAATATTTTGTGAATAACTACTATGTCAGGCAATATTCCAGACTTTAAATATGTTACTTTGTTTAATACTCATGTGAATATGTTTGAGTAATAAGGAAACTGAATTTGACAGTCACATCACTAGTAAATATCAGTATGAGGAATTGAATTGATACATGATTTTAAAATTCATGCTCCTTTAATCATAATATGTTAAGTGTAACAATGTAATTTGCATTAATTAATTAAATGAAACAGATCAGTCTTGTCAGTCAGAAAGTGATGTCCATTAGTCCAAAATATGTATTAAGTACCTACAGATTTCAAAAAAATTTTCAAGTTGTGGGAAGTTTAAAAAATATTTAATTTATGGTTCCTAATCTTTTACTTACAAGATTATTAGGGAGATAAAACAGGAAACATGAATATATTTAATATTAGACACTTTATGTCTTTAAGAGTGAAGACAGCAAATTCTGTAGGATTTAAATGCAAAGTATAGGTTTCTCATTGTTGTGGAGAAAGGAGAGTTTGATCTGTGCTCATAGCTAATCCAACTGTTTCTTTCTCAGTATCACTTAGTTTAGAACAAATTTCAAAGTTCTAAAAGCACTGGGAAAGTTTCTCAAAGTCGAGCCATCCAAAAACAAGTATCAGAGCCCTCTGTGAAGACTTCTGCACTTCAAAGGAACAATTGTTGTCAAATATTAAGACAACATTTTCTCATTGATTAACAAAGGCACTGGTTCAAAGTATATACTCATCATCTGTTTGACTCTCTAGCTATTTCAGTCATCCATCATTCCCGGGGCTAGTTTACTCTTCTTTTCAGGTGTTCAGCTCTTTCATTAATGTGAGTCATATTTAAACCTATAGGATACAAATTGTTATCATTATTTACAATGAGCTGTTGACATTGAGCAACAGATTTTGACACTCTGAGATTTGCATACAGGACAATTTTGGAGTTGTGTCTCAAGAATACCCTTGAGTGAAGCAGGATTGGGCAAAGGGAGAAGATGAATTATAATGTAGTCTGAGTAAAGATCTCAGCCTAATCCCACACAGATCTCTGAAGCTAGCATGGCCTTCAGGGACTAACCTGGGAGTTACTATTCTCTTCATGGCTAGAGTAGTGAGTGTCTTAATCCTGAAGAAGAGCTCGGAGTATCTCACCACAGCATCCACTACAGTTGTGAATAGATTTAATCTAATATATGAATTTCCGAGGATCATTTGAAATTTAATTTTGTTAATCTTTAATAAATACTATATTTCCTCAATACTGTGATTTTTTTTTTTTTCGGGGAGGAACATTGGCCCTGAGCTAACACCTTCCTCGGTTTTGCTTGAGGAAAATTTTTGCTGAGCTAACATCTGTGCCAACCTTCCTCTATTTTGTACATGGGACGCTGCCATGGCATGGCTTGATGAGTGGCGTGTAGGTCCACTCTGAGGATTCAAACCTGTGAACCCCGGGCTGCCAAAGCAGAGTGTGCAAACTTAACCACTACACCACCAAGCCAGCCCAAATACTGTGATTTTTTTTTGATATATTAATGTTTCTGAGGTTAGGATATGTCTTATAATCAAGGTGTACCTTTAGTTTCTTTTTCTGAAAAGATCTGAAACACTTACTACACTTTACATAGTATTACACTTTACAAGAAGTTCCACCACAAAATGGAGAAAATAGAGCATGTATCAAATGGTGAAAGTTTAGGTAATGCCTCACACCCATAGGAATATATCTGGCATTATGAGTTCCTTTCTGATACCTTGAAAGCAGATCAAGTATGTGACTGACATTCTACCTACGTATCCATGGAGAGATCTTTTGCTTTGTGGTCTTTCTGTAAACCCCAGGGAACTGATCTTTAGTCCTGTTGACTCAAATCCCATCAGGTTGACCTGGACTCACCATTTATTTTGTGTTGAATGTATACTTTGTAGACTGTTACCTTCCACAAGTGTTCCCATAGCCTTCTTTATCTCCATTTATCTTCTCACTGCACAATTTTTATCATTTTTGCTTTTCTCCAATTATCAAACATAATCAGGTGCTTTTAGAATTCCCCAGGCTAGTACGTCACTTCTCTGAGAGCACATTTCTTTAATTGGGAGATATGTCTTGAAATAGAGGTAGTAAGATTAATAATTTTCAAGAAGATTCATAAGAGAATCTCCATAAAATCATGTTGACTGACAGTGAAGTCTCCTTAATGCCAAAGAATGGGAAACTGCACTTGCCACATATTTGTACAAGAGTTCTTTAGAGAAAGCTGCAATATATTCTTCACATGGAATCAGATTAAAATAGTGTAGCACATCTGGAATCAGCATATGTTTTCTTAAATTTAATTTTCTAACCTTTCAGACAACCTATTTCTAGAATCCCACTTTTTTTTCCTTTATAAACCCACCTGTAGGGAACAAAAGACACTATGATCCTCCACTGCCCTCTCTAACTAAATGCTGTCAGGTGCTTATATAAGGACTAGTAACAGCACGAAGACTCTATTGAAGGGTTATCTCCATTTCTATAATCTATAAAAGGACAATCTTTACTTCTCTTCACAGAAAGCAATGACTAAATTTATTACAAAAATACTAATAGCATAATATTTCACACTGTCCTTCAAGTTCTGGTTTTAAATAATCATACAGTTTCAACACTGGTAACCAAAACAAACATCAGTCGTACACATTTTTTTAAATATATTTCTAAGTATTTATGCATCCCTCACTATAGATCAAATGGTTTGTGGTCTTTTGCTTATGTTAAAAAAAAAATAGTTGAGATCACGTGTGGCTTATCTGATTCATTTCACTACGCTGAAGTCTATGGAGAATGAATGAGTCGATTCAAGACAGAAATGATTGATTTAAGGTGATCGAGTAAAGATTTGCGTATGCCTTTGAGAGGATTCACATTAGAAGAAGCTTTCAGTTCTGGGGTTCACGTCTGAACGTAAGCATCCAGTATGTCACAATAAGTTACAGTTGATCTGAACGTTTTATCAGTCCAGTGGCTCACCATATAACCTCAAATACTGGAAAGTGCATAAGCAACAGAGTGAACTTTGAGACTCAGAGAAATGGCAAGAAAAGTAATTTCTGGTGAGGGAGAAAAATGGAAGTTAAAAAAAAATCCATGAAATATTTATGGAAGTTGCACATATCATTCTAATAAGAATGCAAATATTGTGAATGCTTTCTACTCATACAGTACTGACATTTACCAAATAGAATTCTATTATTTGACCTCCTTCTGTAAACATTGACATTGCACTCACATTTATAATAGATTTCTGTCTGTTTTACCACAGTTGAATGTTTCCACCGGGAATGTTATTAGTTATTATGGCTGAAAATGCACCTGCACCAGCTGTGCGGCTAAGCATAAAGAAGGCAGCAGCCGAAATCCCGGAGTCTCTTTACAGACCTTTGCTGCATTACTGCCATGGATCCAACATCCATCCTGAAACAGCAGGGAAGACAACTTTTTCCAAAACTTCATTTCCATAGAAATGAGGATCTGACTTCTACTCTTGCTTTCCCTCATAGCAGTGTCTACTGTTTCCTTCCCTGCATCCTAATCGCTATCATTTATCCATTAGCTGTAGACAGTCTCATGTTGCATTAGTAAAACTTTTGGAAAAAGAGAATGAAGTCAGTTGAGTCATAGGAACATAGAAATGTTAAGAAAAAGATCAATACAAGCAAGTTTATTTAAAAGCACAAAGAGAACAGGGGAAAGCAAGAGCTTATATTTTCTATTTTTTCCAACCATGGAATCATTAACACAAATTGCATTACTGAGATAGTCTCTGAGATCAGAAATATTTTCTAAATAAATTTCCTATTTAGATTAATCTCTTTAGTACTTATATCTTTATAATTCTGTGGATGGTGGTGATGGGGACAGGAGTCAGGTCAAGTTAGAGTAAAAATGCTAAGAATAGTTTATGCAGTAGCTCAAGCTGAGGGAACTAGTAAAATGCCGACCCAAAATATGAATTAAAATGCATCTTTTATAGATATTGTCTCTCTGAATAAATAAGGATATTTATAGACACTAACAGATTTTTATTATATGAGAAATTGGCCTATTTTTAAACAAAATAATTCCAAGTGGTTATTTTTGATATTATGCATCCAGTAGTCAATTTTATTGTACTTATTTATTTTTGTGTGAGTTTCTCAATCTCACATGGTAGGCTCAATCTTGACCTTGTTGACACTTCTATGGGTCTGATAATCACCAGATAATTTTGTTGTTGTTATTTGTTGGAGGAGGTCATTGAGAGGACGTGGCCGCTGGTTGACCCATGAGCTGAATCCTGACAATCAGAGACTCCTCACTCTCTCCTCTGTCCTTGGAATGTGTGTTCTGCTTGCCTTCCATGAATTAGAGGCTGCCTCAAGGATGCAGCCTTGAGAGAGCAATGAGTTGTTGAGAACTTCTGGATAGTATATGTGACTGAACCCTGTTCAGGCCTCTATATAAACTTTTAAGATTCGGGTGGGCAGTGTAGAGATCCACTCATCTTGTGGCCGCCTAAGATGAGCCTCATGTGTAAGTTCCCTTGCTTGTTAAAATTGCCACCGACAAACCTGGAGTGCTCTGCCTCTTTCTTCCATCTCTCCTTGACCTCCAAGTATGAGGGCCAGTTTCAGATTTCACCTGGCAATACCCACATTTACAAACCAACACTATTCCTGCTCACAGAATTATAATTTTTCTCGCTGGGTTTGGTTGTGTTGCCTCCAAACAATATATTCATGACCACTTGAAAATCAGTGGCAATAAATACATATATGTTAGTTTTTGGTCAAAAGCTTAATTAGTTAATATTATTTATTCAATAGTCTTCCATCTAGTTAATATGCTTTAAACACTAAGCTTAGGGTTGATGTTAGGCATTAGTGAAACAATCCCTGCTATTAAGAAATTACAAATACAGTAGGGATGGCAGATAAGCAAAAATGTACTTCCAAGTCACTCTGATACATGGGAAAGTGAGGGTACTTTTTTGTTTGTCAGCTGAAGGTCTGTGATTGGAGAGAAGGAAATTTCGTTAGAGGAAACAACAACATGTGCAAAGGCTCAGGTAGAGTTTGTGGCTAGAAAAACATAATAACAGTGACTAGATAATAAAAATATTTTATTTTCATCCTTACATAGAGCTTTCCATACTACATCATAAACTTTACACGTGGAATTCTGAAGAGTTTTCAAAAATAAATAAAGCTTTAAAAGATATGAAAGGCGATTATTCTAAGTCAGAAGAATAATGTGTATGTGTTCACACATGAATATATGTGTTTTATCTGATGGTGTTTAAAGAAATGTAAACAAGCAAAACCTAGTAACTTACTTCCCTAAAATTGTCTCAGAAGTCCTTTTGCCATCAAAAAAGCAAAATCAAGAGCGGGTGATTCCTCTCTCCTCCAGACATTTTCAGAACTAGAAATTTCCAAGCCCCCTAGTGTCTCTGCTTCTCTAGTCAATGCTTTCATTTGAAAGAAGAATCATGTTACTATGAAAAGAGCACTTGCTCTGGAGTCAGGTAGGGATGGGTCACATTATGTCCAGGCACTAATTAATTATGTAATTCCAATCAAATTTAATTAAAACCCTTAGCTTCAATTTTTTTCATCTGTAAAAGGAGATGATACTACCATACATAGTTGTAAGAATTAAAGATGTGGTAAAGTGCTTTTCAAACACAGGAATGTATGAATCCTTATTATCATGATACTTATTTGCCTTGCTTTCGCCTCAATAAAATACCTTTTAATGAAGATGTGGACAACTTAATACAATTTGCATAGGGATGTAGACTCCACTTGGATTCGCCCTATGCAGCATATTTCTCTGTTTTCTCTTTCACACTACTGTATAAAGTAATTGAATTATGAAACTGCAGTATTATTATTTATTAAAAGCATATTCATTTGATATAAAAATGAAAATTGTAAAAACTAGGTATAATATTTCTGTAACTCAACAAATACAAAACCTAAATAAATTTTTATCAAATATAGAAAGAAAATTTAGAACAAAAGAGAGAGAAAATGGTTTAACTATCTTCATCAAGTAATTTCTTTATCAAATACTAAACAAATGTCAAAGCAATTCTCTAGATTAGATTCTTATAAGGGAAAATGTGAAGAATGAGAATGAAACTATGATTACTACAGCTTTTGACAGAGGTGGAACTTCATATATTCTGGATCTGTAACAGGAATTAAGTGTATGAATATAATTCAACATAATATAGTTGCAATTAAAATTCTTCCAACTATTTACAGTCTTGGGAAAAGCAACTGATCACTGACTGAGAATTAAATTATTCTTAGATCATTTTCTATGTGGCACAACAGTTGCTGCACTCACTTTATTAATCAAAGCATTCCCATGTCAAAGAAACATTCTTATTACCTAGAAATTACTGTGGATGATAAGTAGCTCCATGCTGCTCAGAGCAGGAGAGGCAAAATTTTAGTAGAAAATAATGATATCAAATATAGATGGTCAAGATGAAAAATATCCTATGTGGTATGTTTAGTTGTCTTAAAAAATGTATTATGTTAACCGAACAATTAATGCCATCAACAGCAGAATTGGATCCTTGAATCAGAAAGAAAAAATATCAGATAGTCCAAAGATTAACTTGAATAAAATGAAAATTTTGTACCAATCTTCTTTTTCTAGTTATAATGGTTACTGTTTTCATAAAGGCTAGGCCAGACATTATAGGAAAGCCTGTTCTTAGGGACCAATTGGATCACATTTCCAGAAACTCCAGTGGAATTTCCTATTGTGTATCTCAAGAATATTGTGTCTCCAACTATTGCTTTAATAATTAGTTCTACGACTGGGTATACTTTCACAAGGATTGTCATTACAATTACAATGAAATTGTAAATAGATCTATTTTGTATCAAAAATTGATAGTCTACTAAATAAAACCAAATCACAGTTTTGTTGTAGCATTAACTTTCAAATTACCCTATCAGAGAAAACTAGCTTATGCTGGCCCATTTGCCGTTGCAAGAACAACAACAATAAGAACAACAACACACCAGCTGACTTGTTTGGAGAGTTTATTCTGTGCCGAATATGGTACAAAGCACTATCAAATGTCAAATTTTACTTTATGCTCACAACACCCTTGAACTAGGTATAATTATTACATATGTATAGTAAATGAGAAAGGTGAAGGTTGGAGAAGTAATCTATTCTAGGTCATGGTCATCAGATGTTGGAGTCAGAATTCAAACTTGCATGTGTGGTATAAAGTACACGGGATTTAGTTCAGGAGAGAAGAATGATATAGAAAGCTCCAGTGTTCCAAACCTTGATTTTTCCATTCAGTAAATGATACATTTTATGGCAAAATTGAAACTACAATAAATTAAAATCATTTTATGTAGTTTAAGGCAGAAGATAAGATGAACTTGAATCTGAACAATGTTCTAAAACATGGATTCTACGTCTATCCTTAGCACTACGTAACTTGAGGGAGCATCATTTTGAAATCTCCAGGCCACTGTTTTCTTGTTTATGAAATAAGAGGATTAGACTGGCTGATATCTAAGGTCTTCCTGGATCTAAGATTCTATGTCTTATTATTTTCTCAGAATTGTCAAAGAAAGAACCATAGTATGGCCATGAAAGAGGGCTTGGGTGAGCTAGCTGGTCCTCGTAACCCATGTAATGGGAGTGACTGGAGGATTTTTCTCTAAATAATAACGTAGTAATTAATATCTGTTAATAACATAATATTCTTAAAAGATCACTCTGACTGGAGAGCAAAAGTGGCAGATATAGAATTGGCAACACTTGATTTTTAATAACATAGAGAAAAGGAAGGGAAGTGCTCAGGCTGGAACACCAGGGTGAATAGAAGTAACATTTACTGAAATGGCGAACATTGAAGGAGGGTGCTAAGTTCAGGAGGAACAAGAGTTTTGCTTCGGACATGTGCTATTAGATGACACGTATTAGGTAGTGGATTGGGAACTTGAATTGAACTATGCAATATATTGAGGTAATGAATAATAATATTTTTAAGGATTTAAAATATATTGCCAATTCCCCTTTAAAGAGTTTATACAATTTATCACGCCCACTAGCATTGTCTGAGAGTGCCTATGTTTCCACACTATTGCCAGGTGTGAATATTTTATATACACAAACTTCTTGCCAATTTACAGGCTAAAACAAGATGTCACCTTCCAAGGAAGAAGCATAATAGAAGATTGCTTTAGGAATCTTAATCTGTGGTGTAACTTTTGTCTGAAGATGTCATAACTGTCTATAAAAGGGTGAAATAATTAATAGAAATTACAAATTGTGAAGGTAACAAATGTTGTTTGGGTTGCAAGACATAGAAGCCTCAATTCTAGATTTGGTGAATTTGAGGTGATTGTGAAATTAAAATTACCTATCAGAGCAAGTACTGGTGACTTGATATATTAGCTATCAATTGCCACATTAGTTACTAATTGCTGCATAACAAATTACGAAAGGTTTAGAGGCATAAAATAACATACGTTTGTCATCTCACAATATCTGTAAGTGAGGAATCCGAGCAGGCGGGACTCAGAGTCTTACAAGACTTACCAGACTGCAATCAAGGGGTCAGCTGGGCTGTGTTCTTTCTGGAGCTCAGTGTCCTCTTTCAAGCTCCTGTAGTTCTTGGGGGAACTCTATTTCTTATGGTTGAAGGACTGAGGGCTTCGATTTTTTTTTTCACTGTCAGCCAGGGATGCCCTCAGCCCCTAGAAGCTACCTTCAGTTCTTTGCTATGTGGCCCTCTCACAACATGCAGCTTACTCCTTCAAGGCCAATAGAAGAATCTCACTCTTTTCTGCTAAAACAGAGTCTTACATGATGTAACTTAATCTAGAGAATGATTATCACATTGCCTTCCCATACTCCATTGGTTAGAAGCACGTACACATTTTGCCCACACTTAAGGGGAGGAGATTACCTAAGAACAAGCTTCATTAGGGTCACCCTACAGTATACTCACCGCATCTAGCCTTCAGGTTACCAAAATAGACTGTTCTTGCAGTGAAAATAGTATCACTCTGTATTTTGGTTAGGATATGTGTGGCTACAAGTATCAGAATTCCTTTCTAAAAATAAATTAAAATTAGGGGGTTATTATCTCATAATGTAAGAAGAATAATGGTCTAGCAATTCCAACATTGATGTGTGACTTAATGAAGTAGCTAATGATGGTGGTGATCATCTCTCCTCTATGCCATCCACAGCTTTCGTGCTCTCTCTCTCCTCATGGTCACAAATTGGGCTCAAACAGTTCCAGGCATCAGGTATAGACATCAAGCAATGCAGAGACAGAACATCTTTCACTCACTTTTAGTGAGGAGGAACATTTCTCAGACATCTCAGATCCCATTGGCTAGGACTGGATTATATGACAAACCCTAGCAGCAAGGGCATCTGGGAAAGCATGTGGCGTTTTCAGATTCTAGAGTTTTGGAAAAAAGTCTTCAATTGAAGATGGAGCATGAGAGCATGGCTGCGCGTGTAACAACAGACACTGTCCTCTGTATTTTTAAAAAGTCATTTTTTTAAAATAAAAAATAACACCTTTATCCAAAGCCTACATATAGATTTATTTAGTATATCCAGAATTTGTAGAACAAACTACATTATTCCTAAAAGACTCAAATTTTCATCTTATCAATAAGAAACATCTGTTTTATTTCAGTTTCAACTTTGACTCTCACAGAGAAGTCTGTTTCTAATCTTTTACATAATGGTTCCTCTGAGAGAAAGGAAATGCCAGTGAGATATTTCCCACCCTTCTCATCCCCGAACTGACTAGAAACAAACTGCTGTCCTCAAGACTTCAAAGAGCCTCACAATTAGAAACCCTGATAAACAACTGCGTTTTAGATCTCTTTTCAATACGTTCCATACAATGTGTCCATTTCAGTTTCCCATCTAAGGAAAGCTTTGCATGCAAGATGACAGCATGTGCTTGGTTAAGATGATGCCTTGGCTCAGGTCAAACGGAACTCCCCCCTATTATTCCTCCTTAAAAGAAAAATGACATTTGAAATCCCAAGATAAGGCAACAAATTGGCCATAATTCAACAATGTCTGTGGTCCTACATGACATTTGGCACATTTGAAATCCTCAAACAAAATTGGAGTTTCAAATTACTTGACTATCTTCCTGCATCATGAAAATTGCTTCAAAAGACTTTCAGGCACTAATACATTTAGGATCCAATTACAGGCTTTCTGTAAACAAGTAATTTCCCTAAGTAGCTAATAAAGTTTTGTGTCTTCATTCATTGTACTACTGTTGATAGATGGCAAAGAAAATACAAGTATGTTAAAGGATTTTCTTTCTGGCAATTGAGTGTTTCAGAAATTCTGTTCTTTCTTTTGTAGTATAACTTGCAAACTATCATTGTTCATTTTCATTGACAAAAAAAAGAAATAGTTTCCCAGATGTGACAACAAAAATGAAAAATATTTAGAAAACAGGAGTTAGATAATTAAATAATTGAAATAACACATAATTTAAAATGATAGGTGTTGATAAGTAGGATAAATGTTACCCGAAGCTAACATACATTTCATCGTAGATGCCAAGTGGAGGAAATATATTTTTATTCATCAAAAAATACTTTTATATCACTTAATGTTTATTCCAGCCTTCTCACAAAGTGATGCTCTTGGTTTTCTTGTAGTCATTATTTTAATCTAAAATGAACTCTGGATGTTTCCAGAAGACAACTCATATTATGGAACAAAAAACATCGCTGAATTTCAAGTTAATTTGCTTGAAGTCCCTATTTAGTTAGATAATAACCCAGAAATACTATTAAATGTGACGTTGAATTCACATAACAAGATAAATTCTTACACACTTCATTTTCAGATGTGTTAAGTTATATCAAACTCTTTCAATGTCTGGAACAATTGCAATATCTTCCATGTTGAGGCTTGGATCATTCCAGCTAAAGTTGGTTTCTCTTTCCTCTCAAAAACCAATAGTACTTTAGCTATGTTCCTCTACAGACACTATTTTTCACATTGTATTATATTTACATTCCTGTCCTATCTACCCACTTGTGCATAAGATACCACCCTGTCTATCTCCTAGAGCCTCTGTCAAACCATTAATGTTAAATGATGTTCAATGACTACATGGATGGTTAAATGATATGTTGAATAAGTTATAAATATTTTTTTTTATGCGTGACACTTTCCTAATACCAAAGACAATTTATAGTTATAATGATGGACTTCAACTGTTAGGATAGTTATTGAATACACCTTCTGTTAACAGTCATGCTTTGAAAAAATACTTGACATAAAGTAAATGTAAGAAGATTTACAAAATAGATACACACAGTCTAACAGCTATATTGTTACACTACATCTTCAGGTGATACAAGTTATAAGAGTTTCTGAGAATGAACGTGGGTCAAGATCAAAGGAATGATGCTATTTTAATTAAAAATAAATTCTTATTACGTGTCAGAAATGCTCTACATATTATCTCAGTAAATCAGCAAAATAACAGCAGTTAGGTGTTAATTCTGTCTTCTTCGTACTGATGATGAAACCTGCCCAAGTGCACACATCCAGAAAGCAACAGAAGAGAGATTCAAAGGCAGGCAGCTTGGAATCAGATACCATATGCTAAACCAAAATTTGATATGGAAAATTTGTAGAATGATAACCAAAATTGGGGTGGGAAGAAAGAAATTTAGAGCAAAAATAAAAGGACTACAAATGATTTCTTGAATCCAAGGATTGTAGGGAATCCAGCTCTAGGATGTCAATTGAGGTCCCAAGTAAACTTAGAAGCATAGAAGAGGCTTAATTAGGACATCCAATTCAGTTTGTTTTCCTAAAATAAGAGAGAAAAAGGATAGATGTTTTTTAGGATTGTATAAGGGCCCAATAGGTAATAACCAATCTTTCTCTTTCAAGTTCTGAACTGGACACAGAAATATTTTCATTAAAACCTCAGCTTTATTACTATAAATAGTTGAGTGGAGGTCACAGCTTTTGATCTGTGAACAAAGTGCTCGCTAATACGGCTCCTGAAATAGACAGCCTTACCACCATCCCCTCTGCCTGATCCCGTTCACTCCCTCAGTAGGACACCGCAGGTCCCACATGAAGCATCTCAGTCGATCACTTCAGCTTATCTCAGAACAAAGAGCACACTAGACTGCACTCCCTCTGCAGGCAGGCAGATATAAAAAGAGAGGAC
Organism: Equus asinus; assembly: GCF_041296235.1. Taxonomy (NCBI): domain Eukaryota; kingdom Metazoa; phylum Chordata; class Mammalia; order Perissodactyla; family Equidae; genus Equus; species Equus asinus. The sequence continues at coordinate 111,721,733 of NC_091792.1, read as the reverse complement.
AAACAGGCTGTGTCAGTATGTTCAGGTCCTTCGGATTTCACCTGACAAGTTGTTCCACCCTTGAGGAAGAGTGAGTAGCAGAGAGAAGGTGGAGATGTTTTTCGGGATGAATTTCCTCAAGGTGGTAACATGAAGTCAGGGAAATAGAGGGTTCTCCTCAAAGGTTAAACCTCCAGAAATGGAGTTGACTGCATGGGAGGGGATACCAAACCAAGTAGAGCAGGCTAACAGGAATCTGGATAACATAGTCCCGGATATTCCAGAGATCAGAGTAAAGGCCGATGGCGTCAGAGGGATATTCAGAATAGTTAAATTAGAAATAGGATGCGTAAAGACTTGGATATGAAAGAAACTAAGGAAATGACTCTCAAAGAGACGAAAAATAACATTAGATAAAGTTATAAATAATCCCAATAAAAAAAGAAAATGGAAATATAAATGTGCCTTGCCTTGCCTAGCCAATTTAATAATTTAAACTTTGTCATCCAGTTGGTCTCACTGTGTTATCAACAGATTACATCCGAGATTTTCTAGTGAGATGTTTTATTTTTAATTACAAAAGTAATTGATAATCACCGTAAAAATAATTAGAATGACAAAAGGAAAAATGTTAACTCTTTTTGAGTGCTTATCCTATACAAAATTCTTTTAAGTGCTTTACATAGATTAACTATTATAATCATTAGAACAACTAAGGCAGGCACTATTACTATTATTGTTTTTAATGGAGAAAATGTGCCACAGAGATTCATTCATCTTATAATTTGTGAAGCCAGGATTTTGAAGTCAGGGACCCTAGCTTTCAACATTTAATAAAAGCTCTCCAAAGCTAATATCATCATAAATACCACCACCTAGGTGTAACCAGTGTTAAGAGTTTGTTGTGATTCCTTGCAGAGTTTTTTCCAATATAAACACAGACATTCACACGTATTCCCTTTTTTTATAAAAATGCAATTACACTAAATATTGTTTTATGATTTTTTCATACTTAAACTATATTGTTAATATTTTTCCATGTCATTATAGATTTTTCATCATTTTAAGGACAAATTTTGAATTTATCTTAATTGTTTAACCAAGCCTTATTATTGAACATTTAGTATGTTTTCCATTTTTCACTCTCATATAAAATACAAAAATTAACAATCTATACATACATTGTTGTAGAGATACGCCATCATTTATTTGTTTGAGACATTTTTTAGCTTATACATTTTAAGGCATTTTGACATATTTAATGACATTTTACCAAAGAAACAATTCTTTGAATTTACAAGAAGTAGACAATAAGATTGTCTGTTACTCCACATGCATTTCATTACTCATATATTAGAATTCTTAAACAAACATCTCATTTTAATTGGTACTTCTTTTATTTATAACACAGCTTAATACTATATCTTGATTGGCTCTGTGTTTATTTTCCAGTGAAATTTTTAGTAAAATATTTGACTCTTTTTACAATGTGGTATATATATATATTTTTTATTGATATTTAAGAACTATTTACACATTTTAAAGATGTAATATACAAATCAAATAATATTCCTAATTCATGAATGCCATTTCAAAATAGTTTACTTAAAGTTTTGCTATTTCAATGATCCAAAATAATTGTGGGAAAAGATAGTCACAATTTGTTTCTGGTTCTATGACACCTTAGGATAAAGACTCCAGAGCTGCTTCTAGAAAAGGCCATTCACAGAGTATTCAGGGCACCAATCATATAATGTTCTAGGTCAGAGGTTTCCTGAAGTTGAACATTATGACCTTTCCTAAAAAGGGCCTTTCTATCTCCAAGATTATTCAATTATCTACCAACATTTTCTCCTGGTATTTGTACGGTTTAATTTTTTCACAGTTAAATTGTTAATCCTCCTAGAACATATTTTTCTTTGAAATATGGGATTTATTTTGATATTGTAAATAGACATTTAAGGTCTTTCCTCAAAAAAATGAGTGTTTTTCCAATATTATCTTTTTCAATAATCCATTCTTTTATCTTTGATGTAAAATATTAACAACTCTGATAATTAAAATTTGACATTTATTAAGTAGCATTAGGTACGTTTAGGCCCATTTATCCCATTCATCAGTCATTTATCTTTGCAGAAGTATTACACTGTTCTGATTATGGAGACTTTTTAGCAATGCATTTTTATCTAATAAGATAATACACTCTTTTCCCCATCTCTTCCCTATCCAGACATTTTTCTAAAAAGAAAAAAAAAAAAACCTTCTTTAGATTTCTGCAGAGTTAATCTGCAGAAATAATATAGAATCATTTGGTTGAAGTGCAAAGTATGTGTTTTTGTGTTCAATTTGCAGTGATCAATCAGCCATTTAGTAAGTAGCTATGGATTACCTTTTCTTTCCCAGGAACCACACGGTGGTCTGAGGATATACTAGTAGACAATTAGTTACGGGCTGTGCCTTTATGGAGTGTCCAGGCTATTAGGGATGGCATGCCTTAAACAAGTCGTGACAAAACAATGTGTTCAAAGTGAAATAAGAGGGACGTTGATCCCCACGTAAGACAGGAGTAATAATCTGCAGGTTCAGGGCAAGCTTCCGTGAGGAAGCGACGTTTAAGCTCTCACATGGAATATCAGTACACCTTAGTCAGGAAAGGCAGTAGAAGAAGCAAATTTGGTAAAAACATATTTTTACTTGTATATTTGCTTATCTTCGATCTTCTCAAATTAGAGCGTAAACTCCACAAGGGCTGGGACTATGTTGTTCATCGATGTATGCCTGGCACAGAATGAAGAGGAGGAAGGGGAGGAGAGGAAGGAGAAGAAGGGAAAGGCCGTGCTGAAAAGACCAAAGACACAGAAGGACATTCTTTGCAGAATTTAAATAAATCGATTGTGTCTAGCGCACAAGAAGCAAGAAGAGAGGCAGATTATGAGGGATTTGAAGGCTATCTTAAAGAATAAATTTAACTCTAACAGCACTGAGAAAACATTGAGAAATATGAAGAAGCAGAGTGATATTCAGGGATTTTTCTCTTTAAAAGATCATTCGGGCTGCAGTCCTGAGTATGGATTTGATGGACAGGAAGAGACTATATGGGAATTACTTACCTGTATTAGAAAGTAGCAGAGGCGATACGAGAAGCGGATAGAATAAGAATTCATGAAAGCTGTAGAAAGGCAGGATTGCATTCAAAGTTTTATGGGTTGAAAAACTGGGGGTAAACTGAGACGTGAATAAGCTGACAAGTAAATTGTCATACATGTAAATTTGGAGTACTCATGACGTACCTAGGTAGAGATACCAAGAAAGCAATTAAATCTGAATCGACTTAAATTTAAATTAAGAAGGACATCTTTGTAACATATTAAGCAACTCTATGATTGCTCTTCACTTGTTAAATATTTTTTATTAGTGACTTAAAACATGAGTTAAGATAGGCTTACGAAACTTTCAGGTGACAAAAATCTCAGGCCAGTTAACTAGATCTAAAATGAAAATAGTAGTAGTATATTTTGTATACGATTGCTGTGAATATTGAATGAGATAACTGCTTAGCACTCTGTCTGTAAATTAGTAAGCACTCAATAAATGTCATGTTTGAAATAGCATGATTCAGAATCAAAATAATATTTTCAGGAGGAAAAAATGTGACAGAACTGAAGAGATGCAAGTTAATATAAATAACTATACACTTGTGCAACTGTTTCAAAAATCAACTTCAACAGCAAAATGGAGAAGTTTTGGAATCATATCAGTTCATGAGCAAAAGTTCCAGTGATTCCAGTTGACTAATAGGCCAATCTGATTCCACAATGTGTAGTATTGAAACAGCTTATGGTGAGAGAGGACTGTATGTCCTCCACTAGACATACCATTTGTGATAGATTTTCTTCAAAATTCAGTATCACACACAGGATTGCACCCAGAGAACAACCAAGACAGTGAAGGACTCAGAAACATTTCATATGAGGAAGGTTTGAAACAACTAATCATTGTTTTGCTTGGAAAAAAATTCTAGGCAAATAAAAGAAGCATGAGAAATAGTAACTAAATTAATCTACTTTTCTAGAAAAAATAATAATGATTGTGTGGAATTTAAAGAAATTATTTTTAAGGAAATCACTTATTCAATATAAAAATTAAATTTATAAAATCTCACTAAGATGTAAGCTTTCATTAGCGTAATTATGTGAATCAAGATACCCTTGCTGGAAGGTGGTCAGAGACTGAAGAGCATCTAAGACTTTTTATTAACAAAATTTACAAAATCACATCAATGATATGCTAAAAGAATATATGGCAACTGTAATTCCACAGTTGTCAGTTAGCACATGGTTAACTGTGTATATGTTTTACACGCTCATTGTAACATTGGGTATTCCACTCAAGGTGAATGCTGGAAGCTACATTTAGTGTAGTATACCTTATTTCAAAAAACTCACATTCGGTCTCTCACAATTTGCTTAAAGCATATTTGTAACATTAGAGTGATTGCATATCTAAGAACCTGAGATCAAAATAATAGATATTAATTCATGTTATTACTCGAAGTTCTGGGATCAGATCTTGAATTCTGTCTTATTAGATTCTGTGTTTTATAAATTAAGGGCCTGTGGCTTCGAACCCTCAAAATAAATAACCAAGAAGAAAGATTTTAAGATACAAAAGAACTCTTGCCTCCATCTGTTCTATTTCTTTTTCAAGGGAAGGAGAGAGTTAAATCTCCAGAAAATAAACAACAAAAATATTTACCTCAACAATGGGCATTGTGATCAAACGATTTTAATAATAGTATCAAAAGTAACTAGACTTTTAACTTTTAAGTATATCTTAGTCACTTAATTAAGTTCTATATATGAGCTAATTAATGTATCCTCACAGCTACTGTCCATGGTTGAAGAAACTGAAGCGCAGAAATATTGAGTCATTAATCCAAGGTCACACAGCAAGTAAGTAACTCAGCCAGGAATGACCTCAGTCAGTGTGGTTATAGAATTTTTATTTTGAACATATTCTTTATTCAATAGAATAATTAAAAATTTCACATGTCAAATTGTAAAGGATGAAACGGGTACAATAAATTTAAAGGAAAATGCTGTCCAATATCTCTACAAATAATGAGGGAAAAGAATAAGGACTAAAAATATGGCCACATATAACATAATAAGAAAAACTTCATTTTTTTTTTTAAGTTTCAGTGATAAACAGAATCTTGCTCTAAATGTTCCTTAGAATTTCCTTGAAAGGATTTAAAGGGGAGGTTTGAAATAACTGCAAAATGTAGTCCTGTCCCCACTTCCTATAGCAAGATATTTAAAGAGACCTTATCTCACCTACAGCTGGATGCATCTCAGAAAATTTAGCTATTTGGTACCAATTATGTTGTTGCCATTTTCCTTGACCTTCCACCAGATGGAAAGCATCAACTCTAGTAATTTTGCCTTGGAAATCCTAATGTTTGTTGTTTTGTTAGAGAGGAAATAGCATATTGTTACATCTTCTCCAACAGTGTCCTTATTATTAAATCAATGATGCTATTTTCCATAAAAAGGGTTCCACAAGAACATAACAATCTCATCAATAAAGCAGGCCCAGCTCATCTGGTGAACTGTTTCTTACACATCAGATGGTGCCAGATGCATTAAAGATACTGGTACTGGGCCACAACATTATTTTGACCAGATTATTTATATCACATTCACTCATCCAGTTCTTTCCCTGAATAAATATCATTATTTTGTTAGCCTTAGCACAATTAAAAATGCCTCTGGTAATTTAGTAATGATTTTTCCAAAAGGAAGTTAAATATTCAAATCAGATCCAAATCAAGGAAACAGACCAGGGCTACCTAGAAGTAACAAGATTCTCTTCATCTTGTCAGACTCAGTAGTATGATTCATTATAGACTAATATATTGCTATTAGTGGCTTGAGAAAGGTGAGACACTACCTTTAGAGAAGTACAGAATTTTTTCTTGATGAAATTCATCAGCTTGTAAAGCATGAGTACTCTTTAGCCAGATACTGTGACCTGTAATATAGAGGTTCAACTAGCGACAAACCAGTGTGGGAAGAGATTCATCAGTATGGGATTGTTTGCTTTTACTCCTGTTAGACAAAGAAGGAGACAGGTTCATTGTAGACAACACATACAGACGCACACTGCCGCCGCCACCACCACCATCACCATCTCCACCACCACCACCGCCACCACCACCACCACCATCACCATCACTGTGGCTTAAAAGTCATGTTGGATTCTTCAGAGTTAAAAACAGGATAATCATATAATCATAAGAGAGACAATTTGGTTAGCATTTTTAAAGGCCATGTTTAGTATTTATAATGCTTTTCTATATTTGATCTTAAGCCATTGTTAACATATATCACATATTCCCAATTAAACTCATATAATTGTAAGCACTGAAGGATTACGTGACCTAAGCATTGTTATATAAATAAAAGCACAGGTGTTAAAGAAGTCTTTTTTTATCCTTTGCATTGTGTAACTTTAACTCAGTCAAAATTACTTTGTCTACATAGCAGGAATATATTATTTTCATACTTGTAAAAATACCCTCCTGATTAGTTATATATATGAAATTAAACGTTTAAAGTGTTCAAATTATGAGCAACTTTCTGAGTAGTTTTAGCAATATCAAACCAAGAACATGAATTAATTAACTATCAGCTAATATTTAGTGAGCACTTATGTGCTAGGAATTTTGCTTAGTATTTTATGTTAATATGTTACCTTATAGGAGTATGATTGTGCTCATTTTACTGTGAGTTACCACAGTACTATTATTGAGATAGAAAAAAAATAGGCATAAAGTATGTTTCTAGAACTTACAAGTTCTATATTTTTGTTAAGAGATATGAAAATAATGGTGCCAAAACGTTAGAAAATAATTGTTTTTTTAATGGTACATCAATAGTTACTAACTCAAAATATTTGAAGATTAGTACGGACAGGAACAATATATTTTGAATTTGTAGGCAATATAAAAGCTGAGCTGAACTTAGCATAATGGGTAGAATTTGTACAATTGAAAGAATAAAAGGAATTCCTTCCAAACTGAGCACTGAGTGTGACAAAACACAGAAGCTATCATCCATGTTGAACATAGCAAAAGGAAGTTCCAAAAAGGGTCAAAGGGATTTCAATGGGTAATATTGAGAAAAAGTATTAAACAGATAAAAGAGAAAACTAATACCATGTTCTAGAAAGCTGAGTGTTTGGAGAGTAGATTCGATGTAAATGACCACTGAGAATAGTGTACAATAAAAAAGTTTTACCTGTTTGAGCTATTCAAGAATTTGGGTTATATTCAACTATTTAAAATCCCTTTTGAGGTAAAACATATATATTTTATTACAATTGATTCCAATATCTGACTGCATGTAGGTTACTTATTAGAGAATATTTTTGCTAGAATTACAAGGGAGTGGGGTGGAATTGGGAATGGACCACAGACACAGAGTTTCAGTGTGTATAAAAACACATATCAGTGTCAGAAGAAGGGATTGAGGGGACAGTGCAAGCCAAGATGAGAAAGCATTGAGAGGAAAATGGGACCAAAGACAAATTTCAGAAGTCTCTGCGTGATGCAGAATGTGAATACTCTAGGTTACTCTCAGAGAGGAACGGTAACTAATAAAATCTACATTGTTCTTCAAGACCTCAGGAGTTGAGATACCTTGCAGAGACTGGAATTCAGTGTCTGTAGTGAGAGAGCGGGGAAGAACATCTCTATTCAGAGAGCAGGCAGACTGTGATTAAGATTTACGTATCTTTAATAAACAAAGAAAACCTCAGCCTTCTCAGTTGAATCTATAGAATAACTAAAAAGACAAATGTGTATAGAGCAATTGAAGATTAGTAAATGAATTTTCAATCTTTGATTGTTGATTTGATTTCAAAGATATCATCCCTTAACATGGAAAGAGAAGTTGGCTAAAATTAATGTTGTAATAAAGCCTAAAATAAAGAGAAATACTTATTTGGAAGTAATTATGTAACTCAAAACATCTTCCTTCAGTATTTAAAAAAATATTTGAATGTAATACAAATTTTCAGGGGAGCGATAAATAATATTCAAGTGGTCCATTCTTTGAACACCATCCAATTTTCCTGTAGATATTGCTTGTGAAAACTGAAACACCCTTCACAATGTTTTTTGTCTTCTTCCTCTATTTTTAAAATATGTATTTGATCCAGATATTCCTACAAAAAGCAGAGTGAATGTTTCAAATTATAACTGTCAAGCTCATGACATTTTCAAAGGCTTTTTTGCATGTGGAGAACATTTTATACTTATTTGGCCTGGATGAATAATTGGGTTACTTTGACTCCCAATATGTGCGACCAAATTTAATTGTATTGACTACCATTAGCCTTGAGAATATATCATAAGTTTTTTACATGTAATTTTCCCAAGGTATATTCAGCCCATGGAATTTTTCATATACATCAGAAATCTTGTAATCTGACACAATTTGGAGGGAAAGCTTTATTAATAAAATAATTTATTTCTAGCTGTTTTTGGGAAATCCCTCTTTTTAGATTTTGATTTTCTGATTCTTGATTATCTCCAAAAAACAGGGTATATCTATAACAAATTGTTTTCAAAATGGATTTATTTCCTAAGCTATGCACATGGTATAGGTGCACATTAATCTCATTAAGTTGGATAATGTTTATAAATTGATTCTTCTGAGCTCACTTTGTTTCAATGAAACAAATACAGTTTAATAAAGTTATTATCACTTAATAAATGACATTGTTTGATGCATATGGGTAGATATGCTCAATATTTTCACAGAACACTACTCTTACAAAGATAATAATGTCCTTAATCATTAGCTTTTATAAATATAAATATGTAATAACATAATGTTATGTAATAATATACAATATAATGTGTGATTATTAATGCATACATTATTAACAACAGCATTATTAACAAATGTGAGCATATTGTTCCTTGTTTATTGATATTTACTGAACTTTACTCTTTAGCTTGGTAAATTATTCTTTCAGGACCTCATTTTCATAAGTCTCCAGAATTTATATTGGAAAAAGAATTGCAGATGTGTAGGAATGCAGATCCAGTATATGCCAACAATACTAATGAATTGATTCACTATTTTTCAGAGAAGGAGGTAGAGAAAGAGCAGGAGAAGAGATGACAATTGTCCTGTTTCATTCTCGTAGATTTCTCTATTCTAATGGTGCTACACTTTATTTGACTTTAATCGAGATTTTCTATTTCTCAATAGAGAAAATAAAATGTTTCTTTTCTTTCTCCCTAATAGCTTCAAATAACAAATTTTAATTATCCAGAATGAGAAGAAACTTGTATGGTAGAGGAGCAGCAACATAACAGAGCAATAATCTCAGCTGCACCACATACGAGCCATAAGACCTGACCTCTCTATGACCTGTGAGTACATCAACATTTAGTTACTGTACTAGTTTCTATGCTGCGTAACAAATTACAATTTTACCTCCTTAAAACAATACACATTTATTATCTCACAGCCTCAGTGGGCCAGGAGTCTGGGAATGGCTCATCTGGGTCCACTGCCCAGATCTCACAAGGTTTCAATCCAAAGGTGTTGGCTGAAGCTGGGTTCTCACCTGAGGCTCAGGGTTCTCTTCCAGGCTGATGTGGTTGTTGGCCGAATTCATTTCCTTGCAGCTATAGAACACAGAGAAGTTTGTTTCTTCGAAACCAATGGCAGACTTTCTTCAGAAAAGACCTATCTTTCACATGTTTTCACTATTTAATTCAGGCCCACCCAGGTGCATCTCCCTTTTGATTACCTCAAACTCAACTGATTTGGCACATACATTTGGCACCATAATTACCTGGGCATGGGAATCATAGAGATCTCTTAGAATTCTGCCTACCACGGTTAGCTGCCTACAACTGGATATTTTGGTCCTTTCCTTTCTGTACATTTGGTAAGATTGAACCCTTCTGCCTCTTTGGAGTTAAGTGTAACTATTTTATTTTCTTTGGCCAATGAAATGGGAGTAGAAGCGATCCACATCATATGCATGAAGAAGCTTTAATAGTCAATGGAGACATGGTAGTGATGACGCATCTGTCAGCCTGTGTCCCCAAGAAAGGACTATGATGTGCAGACACCCTCCTCAGCGAAGAGAGACAGTTAATGTGACTAAGAAACTGTTATTGTATTAAGCCACTGGGATTCAGGGAATTCTGTATCGTTGCAACATTACTATTCTACCAGACTATATAAGCCCCCATCAATATCTAGCACAGAATAAGAATTTGGCACGTGCAAACTTCATATTATATGTGTTTCAAATATAGGTACAATCATCCACATTCAGAGACTGGTATGTCAACTTATCACTTGTCTTGAATTGACAGAAAATAATATGTTTATTGTTACCAAATTATTTTTTCTAAGAAATACAGAGTAAATAATTACAGCAAAGATAAAAGAACAAAAGCTAACCAATATTGGTAGGGAAATACTAGTTAGAAGTCATTATACAAGAAAAACCTCATCTATATTTCTATCTACCTCTATTTTATATCTATCTATCCCAATTAGCAGCCCTTTGAATTGCTTCCTTAACTTACTATGTATTCTCTCTACTCAGGAGGCAAAGACAGTTGGCACTGTAGGGAATTCCAACCCTCAACCAATCAAGCTGGGAGTGGGGGAGGGCTAAGCAGTAGCTGCATGAGCCAAATGGTGAACATTATAACCAGCGTAATCAATGGCTGCATTGTATGTCACAGGCGCTATAGGAGGTCAGAGGTGGCAGAGGCAGTGTGATACGATTTTGCAAAGGGAGGCTTCATGCAGAAGTTGGGGAGCTTGAAGGCAGTAGAAATTGAGATTAGCAGGAATGAAAGTGGCTTTTCCGGGAGGTGCTTCAGTAAGCCCTGTTTAAGCCAGAGACAATCCTAATTAGAATAAAGATTCTTGTTAGATTTAGCACCTTTTCTCTCGGATTTACATACATATATTCAATTGCTAATCGTCTAATGTTTTTATTTATTTTTGAAATTACAAACTTGCCGTGTGTAAACTTGCAAACACAGAAAAGTATGTACATTGTAGGTGTACAGATCAACTAATTTTCACAAAATGAGTACACTTTATGCCCAGCATCCAGAAGAAGAATCAAGCCCAGCTCATGCTCCCTACTTGTCATTACTTCCTTCACCAGCATAATAATTATTTTCCCTTCCAAAATTAAGATGAATTTTGCTTGCTTTTAAACTTACATAAACCAAATCAGCGTTTATTCTTCAGTGTCTCTTTTCTTTTGCCCAATGTTAAGTTTATAAAATGCATATATAGTTGCATGTGGCAATAGTATAGTATTTTTATTGCTGTATAGTATTCATTGTATGAATATACTATTATTTGGTTACCAATTGGTGGATTTTGGAGTTCTTTCCAGTCTTTTGCTATTGAGAATATGAACATTCTTATACATGTCTTTTGATGTGCATTTGTACTCATTTTTTGTTGGGAGTATGATTAGCTGTTAAAATTGCCAGAACATAGGGTTTACATGTGGCGAGTTTTAGTAGATAGCATCAGTTTTCCTAAGAGTTAGCACCAATTTTAACTGCTATCAGCTGTATATCAGAATTCTAGTCATTCAATATCCTTGTCAATAAGTGGCATTATGATTCTTTTTGTATTTCATCCTTTTTTTTTAACACATAGTGTTATTCCATTGTTGTTATAAATGTATTTCTCATCTGAAATGTTATTTCCAGTCTTCAAGTAAAGGCAAGTAAAATTTTCTTCCCTTCCTGGAGTGTCAGCCATGTCCAAGAAAGCGTTATTCATGTCCAAGATGGTGTGTATACCAAATGTCAGAAGCGGAAGCAATCTGTTCAGTTACTGTTATGATGTCAGGCACTGTGGGAACAACTGTGACCTCTTTTGGTTTAGCCCCTGATAGTCCACAGTAAGGCTCCAAGTAGAGGATCTACCAGTAGTAGAACAGGTTTGGCTCATAATTCTGTACTATAGATATCAGTTATTTATTTTGGTTGAATATTCTCTATTTTTCCATGTGTTCCACAATCTTTCACAGATAAAGACCTTTCCACTTTATCACTGTGTTCATGTACTTCCAGGACTTTTTCTCTGAATCAGCCTTTTCCCTCAAGAGCAAGTACTTCTCCCCAGCGGTTGGTACCCAGAACAGATCACTGAGAATGATCTCCCAAGGGTTGAATAGCAGTTGTGAGCTGGCCTCTTCCTGATTTCATTAGTGAAGAAAGCCTTTTGGCAATAGATAGCAGAGCCTTGATGATAAGCACGTCTTTCTCCTTTCATTGTTTTCTCAAAGCACTCAACCCTCTCTCTTTGATGAGACAGGATTGACCTAACCAAGAACATCACTTGTGGCCATTTGCTGCGTATGTACGTAAGTGTCATCAGGTACTGAGGTTTCACTTGAAGCACATTGCAGCACATTTCTTTCGTGGTGGCAATTAGCTGTCCTGGGAAGGGTCCACAGCAATCAGGCAGTGATGCTTCTCATTTATGAGCAGTCTTCTTCTCAAATTCCACAGAGCAGCCATCTTGGTTTTCATCTTGACCAGAATCAGTTTCATCTTCCCCTGTTCCTCTTTTAATCGACCACTTTGCTCTTAATTCTGCTTATCACTTGCTCCTTGTTACTCAAATTTAGTTAGGTTCCATATTTGAAGATAAAAAAGATACCTACTCCTCACATGTGGGCCCAGAGAGGGTTGCTATTCACAACTCACAATGCTATTGCCCAAATGTCAGTATTTCCTAGTTTCTTTGGAAGTTTGGCCAGATGGACCTGGCCATACTAAGTTCTGAAAACCTTCACTATTATGGACTAGTATATCAAGACCAAGTTTTCTTGGGCCAGATGACCAGATTTAGCCAACAAGTGTGCTTCCATTTTCTCCCTGCTATATGTTGTTATAGTTTTTCTGTTAATTCCCAATTCTCTCTTAGATCTTCTGGTGAATCATGAGTATTTCTGTCCTGATTCACAGAGGTTTCAGTAGCTCCATAGCGCAAACTAGATCTCTATTTTCTTCCAGAATCTGACTGATTTCTTCCTGCTGAGCATGACAAGTTTATTGGGAGGTGTTCTGTTGATTAGCGTGTTAAGAGTCAACTTGGATTCCTTCATGGATTTTGCCTTCTTTTGTTTGACTATTCATTTACCATATCAACTTTTGAGAGTTTGGTGATTATTTCTATGAATAGAATAATGAGTTCAGATACATCAATTTGAATCTTTGCAAACTTTTCTTTTAAGTCATCAGGCATTGTTGAAGGTGGATTTCCTGAGCTGTGACTAAAATATGCCCTCTGTTTTAATTTCCTTAATTAAATTCCAAGGGATCAGCTTGGTTTAACAGCTTCATTTCTTTGATGAGGTAAGGAATTTCACTTCAGTGTTTTGGTTCAACAGCAACCCTGACAATAAGGATGGCTTCAATAGGAGTGGTATAAATGGTGGGCAGGATGGCAAGCTACAGAGTATTGCAGATATCACCACAAAGTCGTGCAGACCTCCTATTCCTAGCATATTCCTAGAGATAGCTCCTCTAGAGTTTCATGTTCCCAGTTCCATTCTAATGAGAAGATCTACGTTTTTCAGAGAAGAGAATTGCATGTGGGGACTTGAGAAAGGACATCTGATAGGGCTGAGAGACCTAATGGTACCTGTTACAAAAACTCAACAGGACTGTACTTGAGCCCTCTTTTCTTTTCTTTCCTTTCCTTTCCTTTTCAAGCCCTATGTGATGAAACATATTTGATTATTTCCTTCCTAAGACACAGATTTCCTTCCTAAGATAGGAGTTTTTTACACTCACCATCTGTTGCTCATCACCTCTTGACTCTTTTCTCTTTGGATTTGTTTCAAGAGCATTCCCATTTTGGGCGAGCTCCAAAGTCACCTGCCCCTGAGCTGCTGCCAGCTTCCCGATGTGCCTTTGTCTCACATCCTCATGTCTCTGAGAAATTTCTTCTAGAGTGAGAGATCATTCCTTATTCTGAGGCAAAGCCTTAGCATCAACTGCAAATATTTTAGAAACAAACATAACTGGAGGAGAGTCTTCACTTCCACACTTCATAGAAGCTGCTTTCAGTGCCTGGGTTTCGTGTGGAAGAGAATCAATCATTTGTCTTCATGTGCACATTAGTTTCCCCACTTTCTCAACTATAATATCAAGGAAGCTCTGGAGTTTCTGATACGCTATAGCGAGAACAGCTTGGGACATAGTGGCCACTGACAGCAAATGGCATTGATCTGAACTTTAGTATCTAAATGATGTACCTCTTGTGCTCCAATATTTTATCCTAAAGAACTCACTATTTTAGCAATTTTTCCTTTGTTCTTTTTCAAGGCAGCATCATATAAACTACAAACACTTTCCAGGATCAACTTTACAAATGAAAGTTTCTTTCCTTTTGCCTGATCAAACTTCCTAATTTTCTTGGCTTTTATATTCATGTAATAATCTCCTCACAGGTTTTCAGAAGAAATTCCTTTTTGATGCCAATCTTTCTAACTAGATTTTGTCAAAGAGTTCAATTTTAAAGTCCTAACCATCCATTGTGCTGGTAAATACCACATGTTTTGATCTGGAGGGAAGTAAAAGTGGAAATTATTATATCCTCCAAGCCAGTGCTCCAGCCAGGTACTTGCCCTCCTTGTTCAGAATTTGGATTCACTTGAAATTTAGTCTTTTACTTTGCTCTTCCTGCTAGGAATTTAGACGTGAAAGAGTCCCTGTGAGTGCATTAATCTCTTCTAAAATATTCTTGAAGTGAGAATAGGCCTTTTGTGGAGTGAATTTCAGTTCCACTATCAAGCAATCTTTCTTACTAATTCCTGAAACTAGACAGATGTTTTCGATCCAGACGTCTGACAGAACTGCCAGTGTCTGCAGACCCCTTCCATCGCATCTGCCACAATGATGTACCCATCACAAATGCAATCAGCAGTTTATACTTGAGAGGTGAAATCCACGTGTTCTGGGGAGTCTATCAGATTAATCAGGTACTCCTCATTACCTGAGTAGAGTAAGGGCAGGTATAGACTGCCAGTCTTTCTGCCCTCAAGCCAGTCAGAGATCTCCACCTACATTTCAGCCTGGACAGCTTGACTCTTTTTCACAATGTAGTGAAATAGCCATGGATTTCACAGCGATCCCTTACATCTGCTCATTTTCGCTGCAGTCCATATACCTTACCTTACTCTTCCTCAGACATGTCTTGGCTATTACTGGCACTTTGTTCTTCCATATGAATTTTAGAATTGGTGTATCAAGTTCTTGCCTGCCAGGCAACTGCCATTGCTAGATATAAGACAGTCAGCCAGGTCAACATGAGTCAAAACACAGATTGTGCTGATGTTGGCAGTGTTTCTCCAGAGTTGAATCATCTTATCCAAACTGTTGAACCCTGTGACCACTTTATTTCTTGTGACAGCTTTGGCACCCAGCTCAGCTCCAGCCCTTGGGGCCCAGCATACCACATTTAAACAAGGCACAGAAACCTCCAGGAGTTCTTTTTTTTTTTTTTGGTAACAAATTCACCTGTCTTTTAAATAAAGTATTTTTTGGGAGAATTTGTCATTGACAGACCCTTTTGTTGCCAACCCTTTAAAGACCTCAAGAACTGAATCAAACATCTCTGAGGCATTGCTGGGTATTGGGCTAACAGACTAGGCAGCTACCTGACACGGCAAAATGACTTCTTTTGGGCTTTGAACAGACATCTCAGCAGTCTCTTTAGAGGAAGGAAGTTAGCTAACTGCATTGTCAGCCCACTCACTCAAAGCTAGCAGAGGGTGACCTGTCACCAAAATTAAGGAGAAATAGTACCCAGTTATGAGTGGATCAGTTGAACTCTTTTCCAAAAACCCATAGCATCTGGAAGAGTGGAGTATGTCCTTTCATGGTCAAGAACTGTCTTAAAAAAGGAGTTGTAAACACAAAACCATAGTACCACAAAAGTACAGATATCAGATGGGATGTATTGGGAAAATCTTGGAAGTGCAGAAGGAACAGAGTGCCCAGAATCTCTTATCCTGTCCCACAGTCTCCGCTGGGGATAAATGGATGGCATGCACACTGGCCAACATTTGAGGAGAGAGAAAGACTGCCCAGTAATGCTCTACTTAGATAGAGGGACAGGGGAACAGGGAAAATATATGAAAAAGTGAAAGCTTCTTGGCTTGGGAATTGAGTTTGTTAGAAAGGATGATATTCTGAAACCCAGATCTGCTGAGCCAGGTATCTGGCAAACTACCCAAATGGGAAAGAAATAACTTACCATCACCTTTCAGATCTGTCTTCAGTGATGTTTAAAAATCTAGTCATAAAAGTATTCTTTATTATCTCCTAGACGTGTTTCTTTTTTTTTTTTTACATCTCTGATATTTAAACCAACAATCCATTTTGAATTGCTCTTATGGTACAGTATAAGTGGAGGTCAATGTGTGTGCATGTATGTGTGTGTAAATATATTTTTCAGTATGGAAATCTAATTAACACAGAACAATTTATAGCAAAGGCTATTATTCCTGAGTCCACTGCCACCTCAGTGGCACATTTGTAAAGTAACTATAGATGTAGGTTTGTTGCTTGACTCTCTTTTACTTGTTTATTTTTGGTTATTCTTCTGCCAATATCAGTCTATCTTATTCACTGTTGCTTCGTAATAACTCTGGATATTGTTGGAAGACAGTTCCCTAGGTGTCTCTCAGATTGTTGCGTGTTTTGCAAGCAGAACACCTGATCACCATTGTTCTGGTTTAACTTTTCAAGGGTCTTTGTAAAGCAAACAGTCTTAGAAGATGAGATAGTGCCTTTTTCCAGAGCAAAGAGAAACTTAGCTTATAGCCCCAGAGGGTAGAAATTGTGTCTACCTCTGGAGCAAAGAGCAAGAATGCTCACTGTCTGTTATAAACGATTCAGGTTCTGTAAGCTCAGGACTGATGTCCTGTAATGCAACCTTCTGTATGTACTGGTGCCATCTGGCTCTCTTTGCCTCACCTTGTGGGAATTAGGGCTCAGGAAACTGACACATGCTGGTGCTCTGGATACTTCCACTGCCATAAATAACAAAGTCCTGACTCAAGGATAGATGCTTATGTGATTTTGTTATGAAAGTGACACTGCTTAAAATGTTAGTTTCCTTTCTTCCTTAGGTTGGATCATAACACCAGGCCAGAGGTGAAGTTTAAGATTGTAAAGCCATACTGATGTTCAAAGAAGTGCATGGACACAAACCATAAAGAGCCACTAAAATGAATAAGAACATGAGATATCACTCTGTCCGCAAACAGAATATAATCCCATGTTTTGAGTATGTGATTATGTGCCGTGTCCAAAACAAGTTTTATGGTGATGTTTTAAGTAAGTTGAAGCAAATCTAATATCACAGATCGTGTATGTTCTATTCATTGATTCTTTTTTTACTTGACATAATGATTATCACAATAGTATTAAAGAATAATATCTAAGCATTTCATTATCAGAAATCAAGAAGTAACTGTGGTATAATTTCATGGAATTATAAGAGATTAGATGCATGAGATTTAGACTTGTTCAATCTACCCAATGTTAACACTATGCAGTTCTTTTTGATTCATTTCATTATATCTTCTTTTCCCATATTTGGAGAGTATCCTTATCTATCTCGTCTAGATATAAAATGCCCACAGATTCTAAAAGCTAAAGGATGCCAGGATTTAGTATTAAATTTAAAAGACAAAGTATTTCAAAGCAATTAATTAAAGTTGGATCCATGTCAGATAAAAGTGCCATACGATAAAGTCCGTAGAAACTGATGCAAAAATCTGAGTTAAAGCAGTTAGTTCTAGGCCTACTATCCTATTGATTTAATTTTTAGGGAGATGAGGGGTTAGTATTCACTCCCCTACCCTACCCCCACACACTGCTTAACCAAAGTGTTCTTGCATTTTTCAGTTCTTACCAGATCTTGACATCCTTTTGAATTTACTTTACATACTTGGTGAACATGAATACAACTTCATGCTTTCATCCTTTTATAAGACATTCATTATGTGCATTAACTGACAGCTGTGAAATTATCTGCCACTTGTCTTAAATAAAAGCAAGAAAATTCAAAATAGATGTGCTTTCTGTACTTAGGCAAATTTCACAGAATCTTCTTTAATTCAAATTTCTGCAGACACTTCTTTTAATATAGGCTTTAAGTACAGTGAATATGTTCAGTCATTACTACGTATTGAGTGTCTGATGGTTTTTGAAAGCTCAGGAGGCAGTCTACATTTTTCTCACTTGTTTTTAGTGTAACTAGGTTTGGCAGCTCTGTATGAGTTTTTACATCTTAAAAAAAATCTCTGTCTCTATTGCATTTCGTTACATATTAGAGTAGTTCTTTAAATTTCTTTAATATTCATTTTGTCATCTAAGTCAAAGTTGTCCGAAAAGAAATCACTAGTGGGCTCAACATTTGCAGCCAGTGAAGCTGGTACCACTCTTTGAAGATCCTTTTTGGAAACGAATATGAAAAAATAGCTAGTGGGAAAATTATGTTTCCCTTGGTGAAGACAGTCTGGGAAAATATCAATGGTCATTTTTAGACATAGGCCTTTGTTCTGCTTTTCAGAAAGAGAAAGAACGTCTGATTAGATCAGAAGACAAGGACACAGAATTTAAGGAAAACAAAAGTGTTCAAAATCAGTAAAAGTGAAAAGCCCTATCCTGAAAATGCAAGGGAGACTCTTGCCCTCTTTTCACTATTACTTAGATTCTTACAGCAGTAAATTGCAATAAACAAAGTAAGAGCTGCTCTATGCTGTAAAGGAATATTCAACACTTAGTTTCAATTGCTTGGGCAAAAACTTCCTTTGGAATGTGCTCACATGCTTTACCAAGTGAATGTTCACTTTCATATTCAAGATATAGATGAGACAGATATATGGATAGATACATGATAGATGTTTCTCTCAATAATTAAATTAGTATAAACATTTAATGGGACATTATTGGTTTTCAATTAGATTTCTTTTATTTTTATTGGTAGGTTTATATTTACCTAAGTAAAAATCTGGATGACAAGCCAGTCATACTATTTAACATCGTCTTCTTCCAAGACTTTGTTTGGAGGGTGTAGGGTCTGTGCTGGGTAATCTGCCTGCTAAGACAGTAACTTAACTCAATGTATATGTTGCTTCACTTCTGGATTTACATCAGTTTGTGTGTGTTGACTAAGTATTAGTAGTTATGTTATTCTTGTATTACTATCATTATTATTATTATTACTATTATCATTAATAGAGAAAAGGCATGAAAAACAATCCTAGAGACAAATATAAAAAGGCAAATATGGTAAGTGCAACAAAGCAGAGGTATATTTTAGTGAGATAATATAATAATGGGATATAACACTCTTGGAGAAATCATTGAAGAATTCAAATGGAAGAATCAATTTAAATGACATCTGAAAGATGATTAGGTGTTAATTAGGCTAAGTATTTTCAATTCCAATAAAATCTCTATCAGTATTATTCATGAGGTTTGACAAGCTGCTTCTATAGTTTGCTTAGAAAAACAAAGGGCAAGAGAGCCTTGTTAATTTTGAAAAAGAAGAGGAGTAAGTTGGAGGAAATTGCCCTACCAATTATCAAGGTATAATAATTAAAAATATGGTATTACCCAATGAAGAGATAATTAGAACAATAGAACTGAATAGATAACCCAGAAAGGGAACCATGCTTATAAGGAATGAAGTATAATACAGGGGGCGTTGCAGATCAACGTGAAAAGATGGACCATATGTCAAATGCTTCTGGCATAACTGACTAACCTTATGAGAAAAAAGTGGATCCATACCTGACATCATATATTTTAAAAACCTTAATTTCAAAGATTAATTTTAAATTTAGGAAGAAAACGTAACAGACTATCTTTATAAAATTAGAAATTTCTTAAATGAGGCATAAAAAGCACAAGCTTTAAAGAAAAAATATTGATAGATTTGATTACATTATAATTTACAACAACTTATATTAATAGAAAGACATCAGAAAGCTGAAAGGTAATCTCAGACTTGGAGATATTTATAAGAGTTTGTATCCATGATGTATTTTTTAGAGGATAGTTGGGAAGATGGAGGTGTAGGAAGACATTCAACTCACCTCCTCCCATGGACACAACAAATTTACAATTACCCTTGGAACAATTACCCCTGAGACACATTTTTTTTAATTAAAAAGTAATGAGAAAAAAGTCAAACCAATAGATTAACAAGCAAAATATTTGATTGGACAATTTATAGAAGAGACTAAGAAACATGTAAAAACAGATCAAATTGTCAGGAGAATGTGACTAAAAACGTAGTAAGATAGAATTTCACATTAAGTGCTAACAAAGCTGCAGAGAAATGACATCTCTTATTTTGCTAAGGAAATGTGACCTAGTATAACCACTTTATTTTTTTAATTTTTTCTTTTTCTTTTCTTTTTTGAGGAAGATTAGCCCTGAGCTAACATCTGCTGCCAATCCTCCTCTTTTTGCTGAGGAAGACTGGCCCTGAGCTAACATCTGTGCCCATCTTCCTCTACTTTATATGTGGAATGCTGCCAAAGCATGGCTTGACAAGCGGTGCATAGGCCCGCACCCAGGATTCAAACCAGCGAACCCCAGGCTGCAGAAACAGAACATGCTAACTTAACTGCTGTGCCACCAGGCCAGCCCCTACTACAACCACTTTAGACAGCAATATGATAATTCCTAGAAAAACTGAAGATGAGCATGCAATGCATGTTGCCCAATCATATATACGTATACAAGAAAATTATACTACATAGTTCATATCAGCATTTGTTTTATCACTCAAGAAAAGGAAGGTTGGCAGAAGAAAGAAGGGATGGAAGGATGGAAGGAAAGAGGGAAATTAAAACTCTAAATGTAATCTTTAGAAGAATGATGAGCAAAGCGTATTGTGTTCATTCATAAAATATCAAACAGTGATGAAAATGAATAAACTAGATCTCTCTACATAAGTATGAAAGAACTTCACAAGTAATACTGAGTGTAAAAAAGTAAATTGTGAAGAATAAAATGCCATTTTATTCAATGGTGTATACCATGATCCCATTTACATAAAATTGAAAACAGTGATTTATTGCTTAAGAATACATGTATATGTAGTACAAAATATTTGTTAATGGTGTGGGATTGATAAACGTTCATATCCGAAAGTTGGTTATCTGTGGTCGAGAGTGTGGGAGGAAGTAGATATGGTAGGAGTATGCAGGGACTCAAGTCTATCGGCAATGTTTTATTTCTTCAGCTGAGTGATGTAGACATGATTGTTGGTTATATTCTCTACCCTTTTTTCTGTATGTCTGACAAGACTTAAAATGAGAGGAAAGGACTTCCCAGACAGAGGAAGTGATGTATACATAAGCCCTGTGGAAAGAAGAGGCATGGGACCAAAAGAAGACCCGTGTGCTCAGGTGGAACTCGGAGCCCGAGTGTTTGAGATGAGGACAGACTAGAAGGTGAGTAGGAAGATCATGCAGTCTTGCTAGCTGTGCTAAGAGAGCTTTGTTTTCAAAGCCGTGGGAAAATTTTTGAAGGAGTTTAAATAGAAAAGTTATGTCATCATATTTTTCTAAGGTAATATATGCTCAATTTTATTGTTTAATAGTGTTTGTCTTCTGCCTGATTTTATGGATGCAATCTAAATCTAATCTAATCTGTTCATCAATCTACCTATATATATAATGTAGATAAAAATATAATTTAAATTTCTACTGTCCTACGCAAAAGCAGGAGACCTACAGAAATATAGGGTGTGCTTGCTGTTTCACTGGGGATTTTCCAGCACATTAGCTTTTCCTAGAACTGAAATTTCTAGAAGGCAATATATTATTAACATAAGGCCATTCATGTCCATGGTGCAGTCTTTCCAAGAGTTAATATACTGAACATTTTCATATAAAGCTGCACATTGAACAAAATTATTGTCTTCCTGGTCCCCTTTAAGTAATAGTACTGATTTTGATTCCAAAATACGAGAAAGGATAGTTTATGGATCAACTCTTAAAACAAGGTTTTTCACACGTGGCATATGTCTATAATTTAGATAAAGGTAATTCCTTTAATTAGACTAAACGCTCCTCATAGACTGAAGCTAGATTTTTTGTATCTTTTTCCTTCAAATACTACCGTTTAGGATATGCTAAACAAGTAAGCAGGTGCTAAAGATGCTGTGCATTGACCAAAATTTCTTATACTTGGTAAAAATACTTCAATCCTCAGGTCATTTGTATAGTACTTTGAGGAAATAGATAACACTACCTTATTTGCTTCATATAACAGGGTTTTCATAACTCCCACTTCAGCTTTCGCATCAGAGAAATAGATGCACTAAAGATTTCTTAATGACTGACAAACTCTCCAATGGAGCTAAACCCACTTTGTTTCCTAAGTCTCATTCTTCAGCAAGTGAACAACTCTTTGAGGAATACAACAAAACTTAACGTTCATGATGAATTATCCCATACATCATTAGAACTGTCACACTGCTGTAGTGCTCATGTAATAGATCTTTGGTGCAAAAGGCACCATCATGATATATTACTCAAAAGATAGGTTCCTCTGAGCAATGGATTCAGCTTAATAAGAATCTTGCCAATTGTTTGAAAACATAAATTTTCGAAGTGACACCTTATGCCAGACCCAATGCCACCTTCTAGACAATAAACAAACAAACTACCTGTTATATAAAGGGTGTGAAAACTTGCTCTGGAATGCTACATACAAATATATCACAATGAACAGTTGTACAATTTTAGAGCTTAACTTCAGTAAATCTATATATCTAATGAAATTTAAATTAATAAGAGAATGGATATTTTAGAGTTCATAAACTATCAATTTAAATGCTTTTCAGTCTTTTCTCTTACAGTCAATTGCTTATACATATATACAATATTTCAGTGTAACTAAGAAATATAGCAAATACACGTTTAAAATATAAAGTTGCAAAAATTGTACAATTTTTTCAATATATGCTATTTACCTCTCTGTCCTTTGCATATCAGATTCACTGTGCGTAATTCATTGCTTCATCTTAGAAAATAAATGTTAATTTTCCAAGATTTTCATGGAATTAATATCTGTTACACATTGTTTATTTTACTAGACAGGCTACACTAAGCAAACTGAAATCGTTCACAGTATACATGATTGATTATCATTCTGACCCATTTAAATGCACGTTAAATACAAAGGAATACATTAAATATAAGAGAATATAGTCAGTCTTTCTCTAGCAGGTTTTAAGACTTTATTAAGAAATGGATGTTACTGAAAACAAATTACCATTTTTCCCTGTAAATTCTTAATATTCTTTTTACTATATGTGGAGCTTTAATTAGGTCCAAGCTACTTCCTTCATCTTTATTTAATTACTAATTACAAATTAAGTTCATTCCAACACCAAGAGTGTTGATTTGGGACAGTATTCAATTTGATTGTGTGGGAGCTCCTTCAGAATGTCAGATTTATTTTGAAACTTTTTGTTAATAAAAGACTCAGAATGTCAAACACCAATCAATAAATATCGCATTCTTTCATAAAGAATCAGAAACCCTGGTGATGGGAAAGTAATTATCCCATCACATTCCTCGTGGCTCCCTCACTGCCCAGTGGCCAGGTGGTGTTCTCTTAACCATGCCTCTACTTCTAGCTGATCCGCATAAGTCTGCGCCAAAAAACTAAGCATGCCCCTCAATGCAGGAAGTGACGGCTCTTCAACAAGTAGCATTTCCAAAGAGACATTAATGAAAAGGAAAGAAGAAAAGGCCCAGAATGTTATCCAGGTCTATAGCTATATCCATATCCATCTAATCTGTCATTCATCTCTCTCTGTCTATCCATCTATCTGAGATAACATCAGATTCCTTAAGGGCCTATCTAATTCTATCTTCTTTCCTACTTTAACATTTGAAATATATTAAGCTACTTGGATGAATTATGACTTCCATCAAGACAGTGATTTAATATAACTGTTTAAAAGTGTGATAGATACCTATGCTAAGCAATCTATTTCCTCCTTGAGCATTTTAAATACCCAGTCGCCTTTAAAAAGTAGTAAATGATGGTAAAGTTAAACAAAGATTTTACTGTTAAGTTTTAATAATTTCCCAGAGAAAATATCTTCTTTTCTCTTGGACCAATGCTTTCTTTGTGTTTCTTTTAATAAATAGCATTGAATCCTTTGGACAATGTCCCAACATTTAATGCATTTATGTAATCACAGACCACAGGAATATTGGCTTTTATTTATATCTATTCACGCATACTTCCTATCATTACAAAAAGAACTTGGGTCAACTTGTTCTAATCATATAATACTGTTGAGTAACATATAAATTTAAAAAGCACTGTTAATTAAAAATAAAGATTAAACATTAAACTAAAACAGATTTTAAACCCTGAAAGAGAGAAAATACTACATAAGTTAAACTTTATTTAAAATTTGACTACAATGGAGATTTCTCAAAAAATTAAAAATAGAAATACTGTATGACCCAGCCATCCCACTACTGGGTATTTATCCAAAGAGCTTAAAGTCAGCAATTCCAAAAGTTCCATGCACCCTTATGTTCATTGCAGCATTATTTAAAATAGCCAAGATGTGGAAGCAACCTAAGTGTCCATCCACTGATGATTGGATGATGAAGATATGGTATATATATATATACAATGGAATACTTCTCAGCCATAAAAAAAGGATAAAATTGTCCCATTCACAACAACATGGATGGACCTTGTTGGTATTATGTTAAGTGAAATAAGCCAGATAGAGAAAGACAATCTCTGTATGACTCCACACATATGTGGAAGTTAAACATGTAGACAAAGAGAACAGATTAGTGGTTACCAAGGGAAAGGGGAGGTGGGGGATGGACACCAAAGGTGAATGGGTGCACCTGGAACATGACTGACAAACAATAATGTACAACTGAAATTTCCCAAGGTTGTAAACCATCATAATCTCAATAAAAAGTTAAAAAAATTTTTGACTACAAACTTCTTATCAAGTAAATCTAAGAGACATACAAATTACAAAATTCATAGATTCTGTACTATAAAGGCTTGTTAGTTCATCATCAGATGTAGAAAATTTGGTAACAAGAAAAATTCTCTTGTGGGTCCTGATAAAGAGATCAGAAATTCACTAATAAATTTCTTACCAACATTTCTACAAAAACTAAAATATCTTTCTTAATTTTTTTCTTATTGAATTCCTCAATGAAAACCTCACGAAGAACAATCTGGAAAACGGATATTTGTTAATATTCTTTGCTACCTTCCATACTTCCATGCACCAAGTATTCATTGCTTCCTTCTTTCTAAACATAGTAAATACTCTGAAGTTCTTCAAGAGAAACAACCCAGGTTCCTGCCCAGTCCTTCCAGCTCAGAGAAAAGCTCTCTGGGTAATGAACATTGTGCTCTGTCTGAGTGTGGCTCCTTTTGGTCCACTGACCTATAGACACTAAAGATAAGATATCTGCCCCCACACACACACACACACACACACACATCATGTAAAATGGTGGAAGAGTGATAATGAATGTTCCTAATTCAAAAGAAGAGAAAAAGAAATGAGAAAACACTAACATTCCTTTTGTTCAAGTCCAAACCACAGAGATATATCTATACATCTAGAGATAAATCTTATTTTCAAAATATGTTCTGTTTCCTTCAGTCTCTACCCCAAACTAATGATTTGTAATATCTTCACATGCTTTTCTTCATGCCATTAAAGATATCTATAAACAATAAAGAAACAGGCACATTTTTCTGTATTTTGAAGGAAAATTAAATCATGTTTATCTATCTATATACCTATTTATTCATTATATGTCAATCTATGTATTTTTTATAACATTATATCATGAACTTTTTTCTAAATTAATGCAAATAGAACTAATTCGTTTTTTAAACAGCTACAAAGTACTTCATACTATGTATGTGCTCTGCATATGCTAGGATTTACTCAATCTCTTATTTATGGGTCGTCAGGAACTATTTTCCCAGTTATTTCCTCACAACAAACTGCACCATACACACACACTGTGCTTTTATTTCTGTGCAATATAATCTCAAAAGTGACTTTTGAATCAAATTTTAATGATTCTATTTTACAAATTGTAGCATTTCACACTGGACTAGCATACCACAGCTTCTACAGCAATGGATATGATCCATTTTTTATAATTTTTACCAATCTTAGTGAAAAGTTGCATTGACTCTCTTTGAATGGCATTTTCTTAACTCCTCCAGAGGAATTTCATATGTCTGAATGTTTTTGTATTCATAATTTGCATTTCCTTCTTTGTGTATTTTCTCATTTTTATATTATTTTCCCTTTTATTCTTTTCTTTTAATTTATTTTTTTTACAAAACTTTTGGGAACTGTCCTATGCTGTAAATATCATTTTCAAGACTGTTGTTTTCCTTTGTTTCTTTTAAAAGTAAAATTTTTAATCATATCCAAGAAATTTATCATGTAATTAAATAGATTTCTTTTTTAATTCTGGATTCTTAGTTTCCTTGCTAACCTTAAAATTTCCCCTAACCCAAAGTTTACACATGTATCCTTGTATTATTTCTAATATTCTATAGTTTCATGATTTTTATACTTCTATTTTAAAACCAGGCTTAAAATCTCCCTAGTACTCATTTTGCATATTTTGAGATGCATCATCTAATTGCAATCTTTCAAAAGTATAATAAAACTTTTCAGCAACAGTTATACAATAAAATATGATTTTCTCAATAAAATGAAGTTTATCATAATTATATTTTAATACTCACATATATGTATTCTGCTTGTGGATTACTACCCTTTTACATTGATTTATGTCTTCAGATGCTAATTTTATACAATGTTGTGAGCACTATTATCTGTAGTGCAAGTCTTTTTTCCTCTCTTCAATTGTTAGTGTTAAAATTATCTTAGAAATAGTGTCATGATTATTCTTCCAAATAAACTGTAAATTTTTTTCAGTTCCGTGAACCTCCAGTTGAAATTCACATCAGAATTTCAATATCTATCAAATACGTTCACACATACATGTGTTGTATGTATCTCCATTTAGTCAGTTTATGAATATTGCTGCATAATAAAATTATTGTTTACCTTTATTGATGTTTTTACATTGTTATTTTTCCATTTATTTTCAGTATTGCCTTCTATATAATAAAAAAATTTTCGTTTTACATTTTTCTTTGGGTAGAGATTTCACTCTTTCCAAATTTTTGACAATGAAGCTTCATTAATTTTTATATGGTTTTTAACTCATTTTAAGGTCTTTATTCAAATATACATATATATTATTTGTTAAAGGCTGTGTAAAAGTTGAATTAAGAATGAGATATTTTGCGTGGAGATAGCAAAGTAATGAAATAACGCATAAGTCTAAAAAAAAGAAAAGAAAAAATATCGTGCTTTTTCAAATGTGGGCGCTGACCTGAATTGATCTCCATGCCATCTCTGCCCAGTGGTGAGCTGAGGATGTACTTAGTAAAGACCTAAATTATCCTCAGATAATCCCTAGGATTCTGCTGCTCCCTTCCCTGAAAGAAAGTGGAGGAGTAGCAGAAGGACAAACAGGAAGATGATTCTCAATACAAATGTCCAGCTCTCATGTGGTAGAATAGGAGTGACTTGAATATTTTAGCCCAGAGTCATATCACCCACCTCAGCCATAAAATAGATAGGGAGATATAGAAACAGAATCAGTCAGAGATATGTGCCCATGACATCACTTATTTTGACAAGTGGTTCTTCCAACTGAACAATTAGAATAAATCAGGTCTAAAATGAAACTGTTACTGACTATATGCTTTGAATCACTATGTAGAATTATTAGAATAAGTCAATTTAATTTGGGAGTACTTGTGCCAAAAAAAAATAAATTGAGTTCTAGAATAATTAATCTAATTATTAATCTCCTTAAGTGTTTAGACATCATAAAAGTATCTGCTGTACTACTTTCTGTCTATAACATTATACTATCAATTAATGGCCTGTAATTATGATTTAATTCGGGGGAAGTGAGAGGCATAAATCCAAACCATGGAAAAGTAATTTCGAATCAAACAGAAAATATTAGAATGAAACAAGCCAAATCATAGCCTATTTTACACTTATCAAAAATTTTACTTAATTAGTATACAGTGCATTTTTTAAAATTATAAGCTCTGCATCAGTTATTTTTTACCCTTTTGGAGATTGTAATTATTTCCATGGAGCCCATATCCCCTTGATGATGGTTAAATGGCCTGAGTACATAACAGTATTGATATATAATTTTTAAGTTGTTGTTGTAGGTTACCAATACCACTTATGTAACTGTAAACAGCTTGAGTTCAGGAAACCAAAGGAATGGATAATATTTGGCTAGATTCATGGTGATAATGCATGACAAGTGATTGTTCTTAGGAGTTTTACACTTTATTATGTGTCTTGACTTCAAATTTAATATCTCCTGAAAAGTATTTCCAGTATTCCCACAATAGAAAAGTCAAATTTCTTGTTCTTGTATCTTGAACAACACCCAATCTCTCCATTGTACTGTCAAATTATAGAACAATATGCTGAAGTAACTGAAAGTTTCGAGGTCAAATTTATTAAATATGATCTTTAAGTTATACAATATGATACACAGTTGAAATTAGATAGAATTTTAAAGTTACGCACATGTTGTTTAGTTTGGGTGAGTCGTTATTTTGAAAAATATAAATAAATTTTGTTTTAGTCAGCATAACGAATTATGATTTACAGTTAGAGGAGAATGGTTTTATACTGAAATGTCAGAGTTAAATGATGTGTGCAACAGAATCAAGATGCCTTGTACTATGATTTCCCTGATAAGAATACATTTAGTTAATGCATACTATATGTCTCTAAATTCTTTCCATATATTGACTCAATTAAGTCATCGCAAACCTACAAGGTAGCTACTAATAGCAGTAAAACTAATTTTGTAGGTGAAGAAATTGAGGCACAGAGTTTAAGGAACTTATCCAAGGTCAAACAAGTAGTAATTCATTTAGAGAAAATTAAATTCAGGCATGCGTTTACAGAGACCATGAAGTCTATGCTAGAATTATTCTCATCATTATTGATTCGGAGTGCAAATTATAGATTCTGATGGCATGCATGCTAGAAAGACAATTGTTATCACAGAATGAAAGAAATGAATTATGCACAGAAAGAAATGGATAATCACTCAAATTCATTACAAAAAAAAAGGAGTAGAGCTCACAAGATAATAGTTCTTTCTGGAAACCTTCATGATAAGAGAAACTTAAATATCATTGTGAATAAAAAAGTGTACTGTCTAAATTACAGCCACATTATGAGACACACTTTCTACCCTGATGTGCAAAGTGACAATCTACACATTTAGAGTAGGAGAATTAATAAACTTAATCAACTGAGAAGAAACATGTGTTAATATTTAATTGTGTATGACCTTAATCTTTAAAAGTCTTAATTGACTTCACTATTTTCATTCATTCACTCAACAAATATATATGCATTTATAATGTGTCGATCCTATGCTAAGTACCATTGTTACAATGATGAAGCATACAGTTTTTCTTCTTATGGTGTTTCCATCATTTTGGCGTGGGAATAAACAAAAGATAAAATCATAAAATGAACTAGGTGATTTTGAATAGTGCTAAGTCCTTTGAAGAAATGAAACAAGATAACTAAAGAGAAGGGAGTTAATTTAGATTGGGTGGCCAGAGACTTTGTTGAGAAGGTGATATTTAATCAGAAACAGGAAAGTTAAGAAGGATCCAGCCATGCAGAGTTTTGGGGCCATAGTGTTCCACGCAGAGGGATCCACAAAAGCAAAGATTATGCATCAGAAATGAGTTTGGAATCCTTTAGATTCTGGAAGAAGACCAGAATGGATAGAATGAAAAGAAAAAGTCAGAGAGACATAAGCAATGAGTCAAAGAGGTTGAGCGGGACCAGGTAATGTAAGGTTTTGTGAGTCAGGAAGAGATTCTCGAGTTTATTCTTTGATTGTGATATAAAGTCATTGGATGGTTTGTGTAAGTGAGCAAAGTATAGAATTTCCATTTTAAAACAATCCCTAATTTTGTTTGTAAAGAACAGAATATTATAGAGATGAGAATAGGATTAAGGAGACTAGTTAGTAGGCAGTAATGAAAATAATTGTTTAAGTGAGATGATATATTAGTATCCTATTGCTGCTGTAAGAAATTACACAAATTTAGCAGTTAAAACAGTAGAAATTTATTATCACATAGTTTTGGAGGTCAGAATCCTGAAATAGGCATCACTGGTCCACAATCAAGGTGTCAGTAGAGTTGCGTTTCTTCTGAAGGCTCTAGGGAAGAATCTGTGCCAGGCCTTTTCCAGTTTCTAGAGGCAGCCCCTATTTCTTGGTTCATTGCCCAGTCCTCCGTCTTCAAAGCCAGCAATGTCTGCCTCAGTTTTCTCATACTGTCATCTTTCTGGTTCTCCCTCTCCTTCCTCCCTCTTTCACAAGTAAAGGACCCTTGTGACGACAGTGGACCTACCCAGATAAGACAGGGTACCCTTCCCCTATCAAGATCTGATTAGCAATCTTGACTCTATCCAAAACCTTAATTCCGCTTTGCCGTGTAACCTAACATATTCAGTTTCCAGGGATAAGGACTTGGACATCCTTGGTGGTCCATTGTTCTGCCTACCACCATGGTAACAGTTCAGCAGTAAGAGGTGGTCAGACTCAGAATATAATTTGACAGTAGAACCAGCAGAATTTATGGATGCATTGGATGTGGAGTAAGAAACAAAAGACAGAAAAGGAAGATTACTAAATTTGTGGTCTGAGTGAATGTCGGTATCATTTACTGAGAGTAGGCAGTTCATTATAAGAGGCTTGATTTCAGGGGAGGGATTAAAGCTGGAGTATACATTTTGGAGATTTCAGGCTTAAATTTTTACTCTTTCTTAACTACGTTCCATTCAGCCCTCTACTTTCCATGCCACAACACTAGTAAATGAATTACTCTTTACTCTTTCTCATTTACTTGATTTTCTAATAGTTGTTTTATGTGTGTCTTCCTATAGAAATTTTAATTATTTGGTGCTAAACAAAAGAGTGATTTAATTTGGAAAAAAGACATTGCCATCCATCACTCATGTGTTTTGACAAGGTAATGAGAAATCTCTGACTTGATTTGCTGCCTCACTCTTTAATAATACAGAGCACTCAGCACAATCCTGCTAGAAGGGCTGCATTAACCCAAGGAACAGATAATCATCCCTCTTACTTTTAAAGGAAAATCTTAATTCACCTCATAAAAAAAAATAATTTAATTCCGGTAAATGAAGCTTGTAGATCTTCTGAAACTCAAATTATCTGTAGAAAGAGGTCACTGCTCTGAGATTTTTCAAATAATTCACCCAATACATAAAAGCTAATAATCATTAGTAGTTGGTAAGCAATTTACATGTATGCAAATTTTATCCTTGACTTTGTTGAAGAAGCACATGTAATAAAGTGGAAGGACTTTTTATGACTTTCCAAAACATTGAAGGAGATGAAAAGGCAGATATGGGTACAAATAATCAGTTCATGTGTCTAATATTGCATTTACCAGTAGACTTGACAGAACAGATTGAATAGCAATAGGAATAGGTGTTGTAGTAGTTCCATAAAGGATAATGCCACCAATCACGAAACCCCAGAGGGCCTGAGAGATCGTGAATCTGGGGCCCTCAAAGATGGGAGATGACAGTAGATTGGAGGAAACGTACAAGCAGTAGAATGCCTTTGTAATTTAAGGAAATAATTTTTAAATGGACTAGTTAGTTATACAAAGCCTTCAGTATAGAAGATTGCTGTGCTTATCTGTATGAAAATTTAACCCCTAACATTATCATGGATATTGACCATGTCTAGAAGTTTAAAGTGATTTGACTACTTTTATTAACTGAGATATTGTTTTCCCCCAAAGACAATGACATGTTGTTTATATAGGCTTGACTATGGATGATTAGCTTCATGAGTTCAACTATTTTCAAAGAACATACTATTAATTTTATTCAAATGTTTTCTGTTTATAAGTGAAATCAGTTTAGAAAAACTAATGGCAACTACTTTGGATAGTTTTTGTGAGGAAAACCTACTTTAAGTAAATTATCTTAGGCAACAATTATGTAACTTTATGGCTATTTCGGTTGAACAGATGAACAATCGTCAATTATGTAAAATCTCAATTTTAAATAAAGTTGGTGTAATAGAAATAACCCATTACAGTTAAAGAGAAAAATTGATTAAAAACTGACCAGAAAGATATCAAATTGTTCACCTTGTACCAGAAAGACCAGATAAAAACAACAACAAAACTCTATGAATTGGCCCAGTAGAATATAAACAAAGTGTTTTAATTACTAGCATTGCTATAGGCATCTGTAGCTCCTAAAATCTAGATGTGATAGACTAAGTTCTGTATTAAGAAAAGTGATGAACTCTATAAAATGTTCATCAAAAATGCATCATAGAGTCAATGAGTGATAAATCCACAAATAGTTAAATTTAGCAATTGACCCATGAGTATTTGGCTTCTTACGTGAAATGTACTAAAAAAATGTTATCTTCAGTATCTAACTTACATTAAGCACATATTCTAAGAAAAAATTAATTTTAATTATAGCATTCAAAAATGTCAAAAAAGTTGGAAAAATAAAAAATATCAATCGTTCTGCTGTTGCTAATCAAGTTGGTTGATTAATGAAGAAAAATACATGTTCTTGTAAATATTTTTAAATTTTAGCTGTTAATTACTTGTATACTACATTTAGTCATATTTGTTTGTATATAAATTCTTTTACTTAAATTCCTCAAATAATGTAGTAGACAAAATAGTAAATGGTTGAAATTAATATTTGATTTATTTAACATTTATTCATTTAATTTTCAGTGTCATTTTAATAAAATGCAGACTTCTTGATAACAATGGGACGGGACAATACATTTTACAGTATGAAATTAATAAATGTACTTGTTACTGATTAAATTGACAAAGATGGTGATAGTGCTGTTTCAAGTGAATTGGGTTAGGAACAGAGAAAGACAAGAACCAGCAACCACCTAGATAATCTGGAAAAGTTGTTGCTGAAACAATTGTGTATTCATAGATCAGGGTTTGTTTTTATTATGATAGCCAGAGTTACCATGTCTAAAATAATGCTTTCTGGCCTCAAAGGATTTCTCAAAGAATTTTCCAGTGACTCCTGCCCTCATTTTATGTAAAGTTTGCTTTCTAGGAACTGAGGAGAAATCAAGCAAACCTCAAAAGGATCTCTAAATACGCTTTGCCTCAGGATAGTGTCCTCCCTCTGTGATGCCAGGACACTGAAATAGAGCGCTTTCTCTAACCTATTTTAGTACAGTACACATTTCCAACTCTCTCAGGCACGGCATCTCTTAAAATTCTTTCCCTTACAAAATATATTTTGTATGAATTAAAGACATAGGGCCAGCTGCACATCCTTTGTAACTCCAGGGGAATACCGACTCATCAGACCCACTTACACTGCGTTTCCCCAGAGTCAGGAGAATGAGATTCTGGCCTGTAGTAGTTTATTCGCTTGCTTTCCAGAGCTCTTTTTCTAGGGCTTTGGAATTTGAAAATCTTATTGTCCCAATTTTCTCTTCTTGTAACATATTTTGGCTAAAATCTGAATCTTATCACTTTGTTTGCCTTAACTTGTATCCCTGACTCCTTTGGCACTTAATCTTTTCTGAAATATTATTGATGCTTTCAGATTCAGGGTTGGGTGTTTTTCTATTTTATCCATGTGCTGAGATGAGTAAGAGTAACAAGTAACAGGAAATGCTTGATTTTTTTTTGTTGTTTTTTTAAACGTAAATTGCTAATAGAATCTGTTTGGAGAGAAAGAAAAGCAGTGTCAGAAATCTTCCTTTTTTCCTACTATATACAATTAGGCTTATGACAAGAAATAATGTTTTATTTATCTACTTGAAATAAATTCGTATGTATATGTAAAGCACATAGTAGAAATTCAATTGTTATTTGATGAATAATTGAACTGAAAAGGAAAAACATATGACAACTTGTTGAAAAATTGTAATCCATTTCTTCAATACTTTTGACTATCTTGGTAGCTTTTCATATTGTTCTCTAACTGATTAATCTATCTAATTGATCTGGGTGTGGAAAATGCTCTTATGACATATACAGATATTCTTAATTTTTATTTATTTTTCAATTTGAATTTTCTTGGCCTCAGAATGTGTCACTACCTTTATGCATCACCTCTTTCTATAGATCAATTAACAGGTTATTAACCCAATCGATTAAGTTACTTCTTTGTGGCTAGGGCTGGCACTGTTCTCATCAATTGGGATATAGCTGTAGAACAGAGAAGATGTCTCCTTCATGGAGTGCACATGAGAAAGGAGACATGATTAAAAAAAATTCAAATGAAAAAATAATATTATATGGCACTAATTAAGAATTACAATGGACAACACAAAAGAGGAAGTAGAGCAGAGTAAGGGGAAGCAAGAGTGAGATTTAAATAGAACGATCGGAATTAGATTTATTGGGATAGTGATGTGACGTTTGAGTAACAACTTAAATCAGAAGTGATTTTTTTGCAGCTATGTGGGACAAAAGTGTTACAGGCAGAGTAAAAAGCCCATGTAAGGGCCCCAAGGGAGGAGCATTCTCTGCATGTATTAAGAACGTGGAGGACAACGTGGCTACAAAGAATGAGTAAGGAGAGAGCATTAGGAAATAAGGTTGAGAGGAAGGTGCAGATGACATTAGACCTTGGAGACACTTTATGTATTTTGGCATTTTCTCTGAGTGAAATGAGGAGCCATCACAGGGTTTTGAACACTGGAGTAACGTGATCTGACTTATAAAAGGCTGGTGGTGACTGTGGTGTTTAGAATAGACTCTAGGACACAAAGAGTGCACCCATGGGGCCAGTTACAGGGTGAGTCCAGTAATCTCAGCAAGAGATGATGGTGACTTGGTGCAGGGCTCTAGCAGCAGGGGTGGAAAGAGTGCTCAGATTCTGGGAATATTTTGAAGGTAGAGCCAACAGTGTATGGTGTGAGATTGGCTTTGGAGTGTGAAAACAAGAAGATGTGAAATAAGACTCCACATTTTTTAAACTAAAAAGCAGAAAGATGGAGTTGTCATTAACTGACGCAAAAAAAGGCAGTGAGATGAGCAAGGGCTCAGAGGAAGTCCAGGAACTAAATTTTTGATTTATTAAGTTTGAAAGTTTTATTAGACACTCTGGCAAAGATGGTAAGTAGGGACTTGCAAATGCAAATGGGTGTATGAGAGAGAAGGCTGAGTTAGAATTATAAATGTAGATGTTGTTATAAATGTAGATGTTGTTTGTATATGGATGATATTTAAAGCCAGGAGTTTAGATGATTTTCCTAAAGCAGTATGTGTAGATAAATAAGAGAAAGAATTGAGCCTCAGGTTCTTCCTACATTAAAATATTGGGGGCGGGGGGGCGTGGCCCAGTGGTGCAGCAGCTGGGTTCATATGTTCCACTTTGGTGGCCCAAGGTTCACCAGTTCCGATCCCAGGTATGGACCTACGCACACTTGTCAAGCCATGCTGTGGCAGGCATCCCACATATAAAGTAGAGGGAGATGGGCACGGGTGTTAGCTCAGGGCCAGTCTTCCTCAGCAAAAAGAGGAGGATTGGCAGCAGATGTTAGCTCAGGGCTAATTTCCTCAAAAACAAAAGATTGGGAAGAAGAGAAGAAACTGGCAAAAGGTCTAAGAAAGTTGAGCAACGATACAGTAGGAAAACCAGGAAAGTATGCTGACCTGGAAGCCAAGTGAATAAAATGTTTCATGAAATAGGATGGGATCAACTTCATCAAATGCTGCTGACAGGACAATTAAGAAGAGAACTGAGAATTGGCCACTAGATTTAGCAATCTGGGACCATCGGTGACCTCGTGCAGCCATATATTGAGTGGAATGGGTTGAATGGTGTTCTTTTACAAGATGTTGAAATCCTAACTCCTAGGGTCTTTGAATGTGATTTTATTTGGAAATAGAGTCTTTGCAGATGGTCAAGTTATGATGAGGTCATTAGGGTGAGCCCTCATCCAATATGACTTTGTTCTTATAAAAAGGGTAAATTTGGACACAGAGGCAGATGTGGACAAGGGCAAGATGACATGAAGACACAGGGAGAAGGCCACCTACAAGCCAAGGAACACCTAAGGATACTAAATCCTAAAAGAGAAGCATGGAACTGATTCTCCTTCACAGTTCTCAGAAAGAGCCATCATGCCACACCTTGATCTTTGGACATCTAGCCTCTAGAACTGTGAGAGCATAAACTTCTATTGGTTGAGCCACTCAGTTTATGGTGCTTCTTGTAGCAGCTCCAGGAAGCTGATACAGAGTGCATGTAAGAAAGTTTGAGAGGAGAGGAATTAAAAACAGATTACAGTTCACATGTGGTAACTATAGCTCCAGTTACAGAAGACAGGACTCACATGGTCTCTATGCCCTTCAGCACAGCACATGCGTTTAGCTCATTCTCAAACAAGTGTTTACTGAATGACAACTATATGCACTAAATTTGATAAACACTGTAGTGTTTATGTGAGTTGCAAGGGATGTTGCCAGGCTCTCAGGAACTCACGAACTATTGCTGTGTTTCCCTATTTACAACTCATTGATAAAATAAGGCCCTGTTAGATGTGTGTCCCCCTTCCCCGGTCCCGAGCTCTCTGACATTGTCTCCTGCTGGCCTCCCTCCCCTCATTCACTCTGTTTCACATTCTTAGGTCACCTCAGGCTTTTTGCACTTGATGCTTTCTCTGCCTAGGATGTTTCTACCTCAGGTTCCACGTGGCCCTTTGCCTCACTTCCTTCAGGGCGTTACTCAAAGGCCATCTTCTCAGTGAGGCCTTTCCTGACCAGAGGCTACCCTAAATTATAACTTCTTTTCTCCTTCCCACAATGGAAACATAAGAAGGAAGAAGTAGTAGAAATAGAAACAGATCAGCAGTAGAAGACTCTGTGCAAGACAGAGCAGGCACACAAATAAAAGGAAAATACAGGTTTTCCCTCGCCATCTGAAAGTAGAGTGTTCCTTCCCGTGAAACCTTTCTGTAAGCTGCAATGGCTTAGAGAAAAGAAGCAATTATCATTACTTTATATGAGAAAAGATACCGAGTGTTCCCAGGCCCCAAAAATAATCTACCAAAATAAATCAAAATAAAGCACAGATGCTCACGGACACAGTTCAAAGCTATGGCAGCTGGATGCTGGGATGCTGAGATGCTGAGTGTAGGTCCCGGGGAGGAGCTGGGCTGTGAGACCCTGGCTGCTCAGGGTGCCTGCTGCCTCTTGCTGCAGAACAGATTGAACGCTATTTTTGCCTTTCTCTGTACAAGCAAAAATCCTCTTTGGATTTCTTTCAGTTAATGAAAACAGGTACTCATGTAGGTCTTTCGTAAAAGCAAAGTGGCATAGGCCAAACATTCAAATAGAGGGGGGAAACTGTATAAGATTTGCATTATGAGTAGCTAGATATAATGTCAATACATTTTATTTATACACACTTATCCATATATATATATGTGTAGATAGATGTGTATATAATCAAACCCTCCACACTGAAATCAGAAACTAGATTTTTTTCAAACCATTAGAATACATTTCTAAAGATTTTCTGTATATTAGACCACGAAGGAAATCTCAGCAAATTTGTCACTTCCTGCCAGAGTCCATGCCCCAAAGAGATTGCAGAAGAGTGGGTACAGGTATGGGAAAGGGACCAGGTGGCACCTTGGGACCACAACTCCAGCAGCTCCCTTGTTGTTGGAAGTTGAGAAAAGAGCAAGCACTGACCAGCCCACTGTGTGTTTTTCCTGCAGCTCCGTATTCCCCACCTACCCAGGCCAGCAGAGCAATGGCCTCAACAGTGAAAAGGAAGGTTTCGTTAGGGCTCAAAATCCCCATTGTTTTCTTTTTTTAAAAAAAGGACTATATTAATTATTGCTGAATACCAGAAAGGAATGGTTTTTTGTCTTCTGTTTTTGCTGCTCTAGACTTGAAATTCTGCGTTAGAAATGCTAACAAAACAGAAATTCCTAGAAATTTAGTTAACTGTTACTGCCTTGCAATTTTAGGTGATTTCCCTTCAGTCCACTTTGACTGGACAAAATTACTGACAGAGTTCTGACCTTCTCTTCCTGCTTCCATAGAACCCTTCTAAAACCTCGTCTATTGCCTCAATGACTTTCAAAAGGATAATAAGTAACTCAGTAAAAAATATTTTTGGTAAGCCGAAGCATTTACAAATTTGCACCCCATACACCACCAAAGGGAGAAAGTTGTCATAATTAGCATTGACATTTATGAAACACAGGACAAGTTTAGGAGAAAGTGATATCTGGAGATGAAAAAATCTCAAACTTGGGATGGGGCCTGAGGGTTAGTGGCTAAACTCGGCACTCTCCGCTTCAGGGGCCTGGGTTTGCAGGCTCAGATCCCAGGTGTGGACCTACACCACTTGTCAGCCATGCTCTGGCAGCAACTCACATACAAAATAGAGGAAAAGTGGCAACAAATGTTAGTTCAGGGCAAATCTTCTTCAGGAAAAAAAAAGTCTCAAACTCCATTACCACATATAAATTTTCTGGAAACACAGAGCTTCTCTTAAAGCTGTTATTTACAGGCATATTAAGGGCTCAGGAAATGGTCAAATTGTTTTATTTCTGTAATAGTACATAATTTGTGTATAAAGATAATAAGAGTTTTTAATACCTTGTTATGTTTTTGTACTGAGGATTTGCTTCTTTCCATTACTGTAGAGACCACGTGATAAGCAGGCTTACACATTTTAAGCCCACATTACTAGATGATGGCCAAGATTTTTCACCTTGAGTCTTTCTATGTTATTTTTGGTCCTTGATCCCTATCACCAATTCCAGCCAGCATTTTTTGGTCCCTCTCTCCCTAGGCATTAAGCTAACCACAGAATAGGCATTTTAACCAAGGATCAAATTTAGATGGAACTAAAATCACATTTGTCACTATTATCTAGGCCATGATGGTCTACGTTAACCACAAAGGGAGTTGTGATTCAGGTTTTGGAATGTGTGGATTTTATTTTATTTAAAAAAATGTAGAAAATTGATCGGTATATATTTATGAGCATAATATAATTTTGTATGTCCCTTAATGTTTTTAAGTGTACTTTGGTAAGGAAAGAACACTAACTTTTCTTTCTTTTATAAGAATATGTACTGCTCATCTAATTTTGCATAAAGATATGTTGATGGGATGAAGGAAACTGTTTGGATATTAACCTTGCACTGAGTGACAATTCTCTAGGCAGAATTGAGCTAGCTAACACCTGTGAGTTTTTGAATCGCTGAAACCAATGGGCTCTTCTCTTCTAAGGAAACACACAACTGTTGTACTGAATTCATACTTCATAGAAAATTCAAATTCTCAGGATATTAAAAATGAGACGAGTTAGTTCCTTAAACTCTAATTATGTGCCAGGCACTGTTCTAGTGCTGGGGATTAGAGACAGAGGATAGAATCCCTGCCCTCCTGGGGCCTATATACAAGTGGCAGAAACAGAAAGTAAACGAGGCAAAGAAATAAATATGTAGAAAATACATTAAAAGTTACTATGAAGAAGATTAAATAGGATACAAGGTAGAGGGTTACTGGGAGCTGCTCATTCCGAAAACTGATTTGAACTGGTGTAAGGAGAGAGGACCTATTAAAGGGAATTATATTTGAGCTCACAAATCTGTGATGGGAAGGAGGCAAGATGCAAAGATCTGTGAGAAGAGTATTTCAAAGAAAGAAGAGGAAGGGTAAAACTACAGAATCTGTGCAAATTTACGGCGACTGAAATCGGGACTCTTAAGCAGTAGCTGGAAGCCTAACTGAAGTGGAACGTGGAAACCACAAGCTGGAGACATTTACCTGTTTGACTCATAAAGAATCATCACTAAATATCTGGAAATATCTGGTAAGTATTTTTGTGCAACAGGCTTTAGCTCCGTAAGGTCTAAGATTTCTAAGAGGAAAAGATAAAGTGTAACGTCAGGAGCTACAGAAGGAACAAAACCAACAGGGCCCAAAGCAGCGTAAATACAGAAGTGGGTTTAACGAAATTTACAATACCTAGGAAAGTTAAAAAAAAATAGAAAATCAGAGCTGGGAATTAGAGCCAGGGAAAGGATACATGTGAAATGTACATTTTCAAGCATCAAGCAATTATAACAAAATTTGAGAGAATCCTGGAGGATAAAATAGCTAAACCCAGAGAATAATAACCTTTATCTTTGCAGATCTGATTCAGGGTAGAGGCTATTTTCTTCAAACAGTAAATAAAATATTATCCTTTGGGATTTTGAAACTCTTCACTTTATGAGAAATCGGTAACGCTATTCTGGGTTTCTTGTTTTGAAAGTGATCAGGATAATTACTGCACGGAGAAGAAATAAAAATAATCAGGATGAAAGACTGTGTGTCATAATGAAAATTGGGGAAGAGGATGCAACTAAGTAGAGAAGCAGACTAAAAATCTGAGTAGCTAAAATTGCTTCCAATTTTGAAGCCAAGGAGAAAAAGAAAAGGTTAAAATGCAGTCAGTTCTGGGGTGACATTTTCAGAAAAGAGGAAGAACCATAGTACTTAGGGAAATGCAAGACTTTTACAAGCACCTAGGTCTAAAAAAATTTTTTTAATTCTTTATTTTCTTGAGTAATACTACAATGCAGAACACAATCAACAATCAACAGCATTCTTTTTTTTTTTTTTTTTTTTGCCAGGAAGATTTGCCCTGAGCTAACATGTGTGCCAAACTTCCTCTACTTTGTATGTGGGATGCCTCTGCAGCATGGCTGGTAAGTGGAGTAGGTCCAAACCCGGGAACCCCAGGAAGTGGAACGCGCAGAACTTTAACCGTTCTGCCGTGAGGCTGAGCCCTCAGCAACATTCTTTTAACAGAAAAAGGTGAAGCGTGTCAGATGATTCTTAGAATATTCTAATTTGTGTGGTTCTTAGAATATTCTATTTTATGTGGTTCTTATAACATTCTCTACTAAAGTCAAGGACATAATATTAAAATGCAACCCACTGAAGGGAATTTTTGTAAAGCCAAAATATTATAGCTGGAAATATTTGGTTTTCTAATTATCAGACTTTATTCAATGCTAGTGTGAAGAGTGTAAGGTCTGCACATCGTTCACAACTTTTCCTTAAATTACTTTTGCATCTAGGGTTTTGGTAAGAACTTGAAAGAAAATACTTTATTTTCTTTAAAAAATATCTCAATTGCTAGTATTTTAAGATAGAGGATGATGTTGAAAATATATAATATATAAACATTTTATAACCCTACAATGAAATAGACATTCTTTTGTGAAAAGTTAGGAGACAAAGCAAAATTTCCAGTTATTGATTTTAGGTTAATCAGATTTTTAAAATATTTACCGTTAGTGGCTTTCCTTTCTATATTTAAATCATTAAACATCAGGAATTTATTTGAGTCCATGATATATTTAATATAAAGAATTTGATAGCTCCACTTACAACAATGTGATGATAAGCTTGGTATATCTTTATGACTTCCATGCTCTCAAATCCGATGTTTCTAATCCTAACCTATGTAACAGTCATAGAGTGTACCAATTTCTGAGGTATCTTCACTTTGCCTTCTTTTTGAATTGTTCTTTCTTGTTGTTGCTTTCCTGTTTTATGTGGTACAAATTCAGCCACGTTTTTGTAGCTTTGTCTCATTTGAAAGCAACTATTACTTAGTCTTGGGTAAGTGAGTTTTTCCCTTTGGCCCCATGAAATCTTTCTGTGCCTGCTCTCTGAATATAGGTAGCAAAACCTGGTCCAGGACAACCTGAGAGGAGGGTCCAAGGATCATGCAGGATCCTAGGGAAATCCATCTGTAGATGCTGTAGAGAACCCAGTGCACAGGTGACAAAGGTGACACACTTTAAAGAGTTACAAAAATAATGGCAGCCAAAAACTAATTAAAATGAGGCTAAAGTGAAGACAGCTAACATATTATGAAGAAAAATGTAGCGATGTCTTCTATGGATCCTTTTTGGAAACCAGAAAATGTAGCAAAATCTTCTCTAAGTCTTGGGCAGCTTTTCCAAAAGGTCTTTTCATTGATATTTTACAAAAGAAATTGTGTAAAATAAGTTAAAGTTAAATAGATTACTTTATAGCTTTATAGCAATTACTTTATAGCAAGATAGTTCAGTCTTTAAAATGCTAATACCCTGTTGAAATCTCCAACAGGAGAAATATAAAATGTGGTTTTTCCCAAATGGAATACTTCTTTCTCATGTGACATCCATTAATCTCATAAAACTTGATTGTTCCTTGAAATACAGTTTGAGGACCTTTGCTTTGAAATATCAATTATCTTTTTGCTGGCTTTCTCTCTTAGGTCAACAAGTTGCTATTAGTAATTCCCAGAGTCTAGCGAGGTTTTCCACCCAGCTATTTGTCATTCAGTTGACTGCATAAAGAAATTGAGTTCTTTTTTGTGCATATAAAAGCTTGCATGAATATCAGGGAGCAGTCTGAACTGTATCAAGAGACGAAATGAAATGTTCGCTTTCCTGATTTCTGATTCAACATCCACTACACACAGAAGACTACCCTTTTCTTGTCTTTGAATGACAAAAGATAGATCTCTTTCTCTGTGGGCCTTCTAGTTTGCTGTAGCTTATACTACGTGACTCACTTGCTTCATGTATTAATAACAGATATCTACTTTTTGTCATGTTTAAACTACAGTAAAAATTATTTTGGTGAAACTTATTTTGATGATTTCAAGAGTTTCCACAGTTTTATCCTGTTATTCCAAAACTTGATTTTTAACTGTACCTCACATTTTCCATCTTTCTAATCCAAAAGAATGTTTGTTGCCTAATGAGGAGGCACAATTCACAGCAATAGCTTCACGTTGCTTTACGTATTTGTCTACTTCTAGATTGCCATGTTTGCCTTATCAATATTATATGTAGAAATGTAATTAATTTGTTTCACCACATTTATTGAGTTAGTAAAGCTGTTTAAAATCCATAATTTAATTTACTTCTTATTTAAATCATTCTGTGTCCACAAGTAACCGCTTTCTCCCATAATATATGATATTTTACCAAATTTGTGAATATTTGTAGCTTCTCTATTTTGTGTTATTTTAAACTAATATATCCTGGTGAATCAAAACAATGATGAAAAATATTGATAATTGGATGTTCCTTGGATTTTTTTCTTTCAAATATTTAAAGATTTACATAAATCAGTATTTCTCTAGAATTCTATACTGCGAATCTTTTATATTCACAGTAAAACACACACAGTCACTTCTACCTTTAATTGACACTTCTCACTGAGAAATGGTTGATTCATTGATACATATGCTTTTCAGGAAGTACAATTATATTTCAACCAAGTTCTTCTGAGATATTTCAACCAAGTCTTTCTGTGAACACAAGTCTTTCTGAAACAGAACATATGTTCCATTTTACAGCCTATCCCACTTTCTTAGTGGTTGCATTACTTTCTGCAGATCTATTTCCTTCCCAGCTGGCTACCATGTTTTCCAAATAGTTTCACAGACATATAGAATGTTTCAATAGTTGTATAATAAAAAAATGCTACAAATATGTGTGTGTATATACATATGTATGAATGTTTAAAAAATCTTTTTAAAATATGATGTAGTGTTCTCTGAAAGTGGGGAAGAACCACATTTTCAGAAATTAGTTGGTATCCAAACACATTTGAAACAGCTATTGTTCTCATTGAAGCCATAGCTTGAAAAGGTAAAATACTGGAACTGAAAAGAACTAGCTCTCAGGGATAGCAGACGAGCATCCAATGAATGGGTCAAATGAGTGAGCTTATGAATGATGAGTATCTTAAGTCAGAGATCAAGTTTATTTATATTTGTATTATCTTTATAACCTAGTTCAGTGCCCTGAGCATGGATAACAAATGAATAAATGCTTATTGACTAAATGATTAAATAAATGAATAGAGGAATACATGAAATATATGTCTCTCATCTATAAAGGAGAGAGAGAGAGAAGTCATATTTTGATGTATTCTATTTGTTTATTTAATCATTTATTCAGTAAGCACTTATTGCTAATATATATAGAGAGAAATATATATGTATATATACATGTATACATGTACACACAAACATGCACGTACCTATATGTTAATATTTATGTATTAACACATGGATGCTAACGTAGATACATATGTATGAATATACAGTAAGAGAAAGAGAGAATGTCACATCATTGAAGATTAAATTAACATGAAAACCAATTCAGATTTATTCATTCATTTATTCAAAAATACTGAAAATCTACCACATGCATGGCATGTAGACAGGCTTAGTGCATACCACGTTGTATAAGATGAAT
Source organism: Equus asinus (assembly GCF_041296235.1). NCBI lineage: Eukaryota > Metazoa > Chordata > Mammalia > Perissodactyla > Equidae > Equus > Equus asinus. The sequence goes on along the minus strand of NC_091792.1, from coordinate 111,677,168 downwards.
ATCTTTGCCTTAGTGTATTCCTAGTCTAGTTTTATAGACCTCAGAAGAAACACACACACACACACACACTCTCCTACTTTCTTGCATGAAAATGTCTCTTCAAGAAGAATATATTGTTAGGAAGCTTAAGAATCCATTCTGCCCTTAGGCTAAATGACAATAAGCCAACAATTTGACAACTTGAAAAAATGCAAAGTGGATAAAAGATTTCCATCTCCACCAATGTTAAAATGAAAGCTATCAGGGTCCTTGTGACGCTTAAAAGTATATATGCAGCCAAGCACTATCCTGCCTCTCAGGATGTGAGCAAAATCTGTGACTCCTGCTGCTCTCTGCAGAATATAAATCCAGACTAGACTCCTATTGCAGGACAGATCTAAAGCAATATAGGAGATTCATTAAAATCCCAAAGTTCATCCTCCCTTCCCTGACATCCTCGAAAATCCTGTTGAGAACTTCTGAGGATAGTTTCTATTCAAGTTAGTCTTAGTGATTTTGATATTTTTATCAGCGTTACTGCTGGAGGTTGCATTGAAATTCCTAATGATTGATTTTTCTGTCAGATAATAATGCTATTTTCATGAATTTTGCAGAATCTAGATAATATTTATTGCCTCTCAATAGTATTTGCAATGGAAGTGCTGAAGGCACCATGACACTTTGGTTAAAAGGATAATAGAAAAAGGTCACATGATGACCAGTGTCTCTGACAGTTCTTGAAATTTTAACAAGAGTAACTGTGTGATAGCAAGGCTGATTTCTGACAGTTCCTATGATGAGGAAGGCTAGACTCTGGAAAAGGATGTATAACTTCTCTCCATTGGCCTTCAGGCATAATAGCTTTACACAATCCTGAATGACAATTCCTAATGGACAGTTTATATGTAATTTATATACTCGGGGTGTTGGATTTTAAATGCTGTTAGTTTCTATAAAGTAATAGTTGCATTTTACTTAATGCAGCTTCCCAAATATGGTTATTTCATCTTTTAATAACAAAAGACATTGTAAAAACATCATGTACATGTATGTCTGCTCACTTGGATTGGTATATTTTATGTATACATAATAGAAGTGACATTTCTAGGTTAAAGTATAAGTACATTTAACATTTTGATAAATGGTAACATATTTCCTTCCTCTTTTTCAGATACATTTGCCAAAAGAACATTGGATCAAATTTCTGAAATATCTTCTAAGCTATTAGGTGAAAAACACTATCTATTTTTTAAATGTTTATCTAAAGACAAGAGTGAGACTATTTTTCTCATATTTTATTGGACATTTATAATTATTTTTCTGTTAACAACTTTTTAATGCCATTTGAATGTTTTTTTGTTGGGTTACTAAATTGTTTTGTAACAGTTAGAAAACTAGAAACTGTTCAGCTTGCCTCTCTATATGAATACAACTTGCTGAAGAGAGAAAAAATAAAATAATCATCAACAACAACACATACACACACAGACAGTTCTACGAATTTTTCTTGAGGTGGAAGCTAAGGAGGACAGTGGTTTGAGATTCAAATCTCAGAAGTAAAGCACTTTAAAGGGAATCAATAAACAGAATGCTTGTAGGAGTATTAAGATTTGCTGATAGTTTTATTTGTTTTTTTGTTCATAAGTTCTATCAGTAAAGAGTTTCAGAAGATCAGGCAGGGAAAGATGTAGATAATTCTTTGACTCTAGCAGAACTACACAGGATGTGTAACTGCTAGATTCTAGGAATCTGAGTGGATGCTATATCCTCTTCTCCATCCACAAGTCACCAAAATTAGAATAGTTGACAAATATTCTATAAGAAAAACCAAGGGAAATGAATACAATCTGTCAAATAATGAGTCACGATAAACATCTTCGAATGGGCATATAAAAAGCCATTTGTACACACACAAAAATCTACAGAACAGAGTTTTGAGCATTGGAGTAAAACAGTCGTGTTTATATTCTAAACATATTCCCCTAGTAGTGTGAAGAATAGTGAGACCAGCATACATATGGGAAAATTTTCTAGGAGAGCTGTTACAGCAGCCCTGGAAAAACGTGATCGTAAAGATTCTAAGGTATTATGGGTAGACACGGCAAAACGAAGGCATATTAAATGTATTTCAAGATAGAGTTAACAATTCTTGGTATCTGAAAGCATACTGAGTGGTGGTGCTCAAGGAAAAGGGAAACATCACTGAAGACACTGATGATATCCCGGTATAAACATTAGGTGGTTTTGATATTAGGCTGAGATAGGAATCCCTCAAAAAAGAGGAGGATTTTTGAGTTGATGTTTTTCTGAGGTTAGGGGGAGATTATGAAACCAGTTATGGATGATACTTCAAGTATTTTGTGAGACATCTAGGTGGCTATGTCAAGTCAGATACTTGGGAATCAGAAGTGTTGTGAACTAATGATATAAATTTCTAAATAATAGTAATATTTTGTTGATGGTACAGGACTAGATATGATCACTGAAGGAGACAGTGCAGTGTGAGAAAGAGAAAGGCCAAGAACTGAGCTCTTTAGAGAAACAATAAAATTTTAGACGCAAATAGAAAGGAGGACCCAAGGAAGAGGCTTTGAAGAAGTTGGGAAGTTATCTATGAAACAAGACAACAACCAGGAGATTGTGGTGTCACACAAGCCAAGAAGATAGTTTTCCAAGAAGGACAGTATTGACAACCTAGAAAAATAAAATGATCTGGAAGTTTAATTAGGATAACTGAAAGGACTTCTTTTTATGGAATATTTTGTGATCATTGTTAAGTTTAGTAAAAACAGGTCTCAAAATTCTTATCACTGTAAGCCTCAAGCCAGTGGAATAATTTCTAAATAATTTTGACAATAACAATTGTTCAGAAAAGCAGTTAATCACAGCTAAGTTTTGTTCTATAATTTTGAAAACATTTTAGATATGCAAAAAAATTTAAAATATAGTATTCATACAATTGTTTTGAAAATTACTGCAGTGCTGGTGCAAGAATCAACAGAAAGATCAGCGGAACAATTTACTTACACCTAAATTAGTTTCTAGTATATTTAAGATCTTAATACATGATAAAAAGAGAAGTCACTAATGAATGGAAAGTCACACATTCTCTCAAAAATATTGGTATAAAATTTGGCTATCAGGACAAAAAAATCATCTCACTACGCTACAAAATAAATTTCAGAAGCATTAAGTATTTATTTTTAAAATTACCACTTTCAATTCAATAAAGAAATTTAAGTAATTATTCCACCAAATTAAAAATCATTACCAGAAATAGAAAAAATATTCCCAGCTCATTTCATAAAGTTACTATTGTATTTGAAAGCTAAATTAAGCTCCTAGAAATAAATTAAATATTAGCTAAAATATCACAACAGTATATTTAAAAGTAATATTTTATGATCAAATGCCTTATCTCAGAAATACAAAGATTACTCAAAATGTGTACATACATCAATGTAATTTACTAAATCAATAGACCAGAGAGAAAAAACATATTACATCAATAGATATAGAAAAAAATTTTTTGATAAAGGTCTTTACCTATTTACAAAATGTACTTTTAGTGAACTAGAATAATGAAAAGATTAAAGTAAACCCCAAATCATAAAGCAGAGAACTGATGAAGAGGACTATAGCAAAATTAAGAATCTTGATTGTTAACACATATTACAAAAGACAAATAAAAAGAAGACAAATTAGAGAAGATATTTGCAATTCTCATAACTAACAAAGAAGTTGAAGAGACTCATGAAAATTCACATAACAACACCGTAACAGAGCTGGAGAAGAAAAACCTCACTGGACAAATGGGCAAAGATGTAAACAGAAATTCACAGATAGGGACAACTGAAAGGCAAATAATCATTTACCAAGAGATGGTCAATGCCATCAAAATTAGAGAAATGTAAATGGAAGTAACAACGGAACATAACTTGGCTCCTAGAAAATTAGCAAAAATAAAATATCTGATAATGCGAATATAGGCAGATACGTGGGCATTCAGGAATCTTTATACACTAAAAGTATAAGTGCTGATGGGTATATCCATTCTGGAGAGCAATCTAGCAACATTTAGTTAAATTAGATAAAAATGCATATTTTGTTTCAGATTTCCTCCTGCTGGTTATATAAGCCAAAGAAATTTCCACACAAATCCATAAAGACATATATAATGAGGTTTGCACAGACTGTTTGAGGTAGTAGAATTTTGGAGGCAATTTGGGTGACCCTTTCTGGGGAAATGGATAAGTAAAACATGATGGATGCACATTAAGGAAGACTATAGCGAAGTTAGAATCAACCTAACCATGGTGCAAACAACATGTAGAGTGCCGTGTGAGTAGAAACAAGAAATAAACTGAGGCTCATACATTGATTCCATTTGTGTAAAATAAAAATATATATAGACAATACTATACATATATCTGACATACATATATTGGACATATATTTGAGATATATTATATACATGTCACAAGAACGCATAGAAATGAAAAGAATATACATCAAACACATTAGAAGTTTCTGTAGGTGGAATTGAAAAATAGAAGTGAAAGACTGGGAATATATTGGAATAAAAACATATTGTGTACATTAATGTTGCTATATTGTCAAGAACTCAGAAGTATTATTAACTCAATTTTCTATACCTGAAATTTTCTCCTCCTTTATATAACTGACTTTAGATTAGGTCTTTTTTTAATAAGTCCTTTTAATACCATGCTGTGCTTTGAAAGCTTCAATTATTTTCTTTATATTTTTCTAGTGTCTTTTTCTCCCCAAAACCCAAGTACGTAATTGTATATCTTAGTTGTACGTCCTTCTAGTTCTTCTATGTGTGACACTGCCTCAGCATGGTTTGTCAAGAGGTGCAAGGTCCACACCCAGGATCCAAACTGGTGAACCCTGGGCTGCCAAAGCGGAGCTCGAAAACTTAACCACTATGCCACCAGGCCAGCCCCTAGAGGATTTTCTAAGTATAAATTAATGAAAGAAGTTCTAAAGAATATCACTGATATATTTGCCTAAAATTTACAAAGTGTCAGAAAACCAGAAAAATGATAAATTGAAAAAAATCTTTGTAATAAATATGACAAGCATAGATTTAACTGCATTAATGTATAAATTCTTACATGTGAATAAATGAATACAAAATCTCTTTAAAATGTGTAAAAGACTTTAATAGCCTATTCACATATAATAAATATAAGTTCCAATAAATAAATGAACAATATCCATTCTCATTCAAAACTATGCAAATTAAAAAACTAATGTGGGGGCCAGCCCTGTGGTGCAGAGGTTAAGTTCACATGTTCTGCTTCAGCAGCCCAGGGTTCACCCGTTGGGACCCCGGGTGCAGACCTATGCATCGCTTGTCAAGCCATGCTGTGGCAGCCATCCCACATATAAAGTAGAGGAAGAAAGGCCAGAAAGATAGCTGAGGGCCAGTCTTCCTCAGCAAAAAGAGGAATATTGGCAGTAGATGTTAGCTCAGGGCTAATCTTCCTCAAAAAAAAAAAACCAATGTGGCATTTTTTCACTCAACAATAAAAAATATTTACTTTTTTTTTAAAAAGATTTTACTTTTCCTTTTTCTCCCCAAAGCACCCCCCATACATAGTTGTGTATTTTCAGTTGTCGGTCCTTCCAGTTGTGACACGTGGGACGCCACCTCAGCATGCCTGATGATCAGCAGTACCATGTCCACACCCAGGATCCGAACCAGCAAAACACCAGGCCGCCGAAATGGAGCGGGGGAAATTAACCACTTGGCTACAGGGCCAGACCCCCCCAAAATATTAAGTTTCGATAATACTCAGGGCTCACTAGAAGATGGTGAAACAGAAATTAACCAAAAATTCTATATGCAAGTTGTGAAATGGCTTATATCAAGCATAAATGTCTAAAAGCTCCCATGACGAGCAAAAACGGAGTCCAAGAGTTGTGACAAATGAAATTTCATCAAATGGAAACCAGAAAAAGAAAGTAAGGAAGTCCTTGTTTCTCTGTAAGTAAGCAAAAGGGTTTGTTGAATAAACATTTTAAAAGGGAAGAGTGAAGATTTCTAAAATGACCGATCTCGAGTTATTCCTCTTGTCTATTCACATGCTAATTGAGGAAGATTCCAGGGGTGAGTCCTACACAAAAATGCTGAGTACGGAGAGCAGACAGTCTCTGGGAAAAGCCTTCAGGGAAAGAAATGCCCGAGTCATACAAGACTCATATAATCAGATATTAAAATTTTAAGGAATATCTAATGAGTTGGGGAAATGCTGACAATACATGAAGTAAAGCAACAGCATTACAACAAAAACAAAACAAAATATTTTCATTATTTTCCCCATTACTTGCTTGTCTATTCATACCAAGTATTAACAGTCATCATCTCTGAGTGGTAGGCTGATGTGCAATTTTTATGTATTTAGGAGAATGTTCTAAGAAAAGTCCACTCACAAAAACCCATCAAGTGAAGAATGCAGTTGCACTCGAGCTCTGTGAGTTGACTTGTGTTCCAAACTTGGAGCATTCAATTCCCATTGGCGGTAGGAATTAGGTGGGCTGGCGAGGATCTCTGGAACGCAAAACTTGAGAAATAAAGGGTGGGCTTGGGGAACAAGGGCTACGCTTATGTTTCTAAACCATCTGAGAACTAACATCGTTTTAAATGAAAAACTTGAAAAAATGTTTTTTCCAAAAAATTGTCAGTATATTTCTTTTTTAATTTGTGGTTTCAAAATGTTATAAAGGAGGACTATAATATCTTGGAACATTAAAAGTAAGAGAAGAATCAAAGTTTTGCTAATAAGCCACAGGAGCAGTGAGTGACAGGCAATTTCAAAACCAAAATGATTACATCTTTTCACATAGTTGTTATAGGTTCTCCACCAAGGAAACTGTCACATTTTCAAAGAAGCCCCTAATTTTAGAAGAGTTCCTTCCAACTTCCTTCACTTTGTTTTCTCTCACCTGACAAAAGTATTTACCTCATGTGATAGGAACAATTTCATTGTAGTAATTAAGAAAACGTGACGAACAGAGGTTGGTGGCAAAACACTTTATCAGTGATTTTTGGTCATGTCTTTTCATTGTCTATACAGCTTACAAACTCAGAATATTATTGGCATTTATAAATTGAATAGAATCTCTAATAAAAATCTTTATAGTAAGTAATACCTCATAAATAAAATTCATTGTATTTTTCAATGAAATACACTCCTTAATTGTGAAAATCTCAAATCTGAATTCAGTACATTAAGTATCATCAAATAATATTTTCATCTCAGTCATTGCCTTCCTTTCTTCAAGTTAACTCCATGTTTTTATTACCTGTTAGTTCAGCTTCCTTCCTCTAAATATATATCACAGCCTACATTTCCATGACAACGCTGCCAGTAATCAGAAATGGAAAAGATGGGAATACACTTTTTATCGTAAATGGTTAGTAACCAGAAACCAGCAACCACAGATGAGACTTATACTGGAAGATATCTTGTACCATATGATAATGGAAAACCTGAATCTAACAAAAACAACACAAACCTTAATATATTTATCTGAGTACTTTATCAAACCAAATTATGTTTTGGAAGATGACTCAGTCAAAAAGCATACTACTTAAGTGTGTTAGATCAGGATATCTCCATGTTCATTGTACAATGAGTTTGTGGGATATTAAACATTGTCGGTTTAAAAATGTTTCATGGATGAAGACGTTTGGAAATGCTTATTTAAATAAGGTCAGTCATTGCTGACTGAAGAATTTGTCAGAGTATTTTCAAGACCTGTGAAAATCTCGGGTTTTACCTTACTTGCAAGGTAACAAGTTAGCCTGCTACAGTTTCGTGGATGTTAGCAGAAGTCATAAGACACCGGGGTCAGAGACAAATGACTTTGTTACTCATGGCACAGCAGGCAGTGTGAACATCAGCATATTTGTTTCAGTTCTCCTTGCCCTTAGGTCCTGTGGAGACAATGTGAATGGGCCCAGAGGAAGCCAGCAATGCAGTGGGGTATATTACAACAAAGGAATTTCAGTTTAGGAAACGCAAGAATTTGTTATAAAGGGCAGTAAGCATACTTTGCTCCTATCTTCCAAGGCTGTTCACTATACAATACACTTGAAAAGATAGTCTAGATTAAAAGACATTCTGTGACTCCCCTCACAAAACATTCAGAAATGCAATATCCCAAGGGGACTTGTCTCCTAATAATCCTTTAAAATACTTATTTGTATTACGAATATTTAAGGATGTACTAGGATTTCTCAAATGTAATTTGAATATAAAAAGTGTGTGTGTGTCTGTGTAAAACCCCTTTCAGTTATAGGATGTAGAAATGAAGAAAAAACTGAAATAAATATTTTTCCATCTCATATGTTTGTTAAGATTTCCAAGCAACTTGGTATTCTCCTCCCACTTCATTCTTAACTATTTTAAGATATAATAGGAATGGAACACTTTTGTGAAGTTTTATTAAAATATTTACTTTGGTATAATAGCCTGTGTTTGAATCCCAGCTCCGACACTTACTGTGTAGATGTAGGGGAAAAATTTCTCAGAACTTCAGGATTTTGTCTGCGATATTTTACCTTGTGAATGTGTTTCTTTGATTAAACAAAATAATGTGTGTAAATGATTTAATGTTTTGCTAGTAAACAGATATTTTTATATTAAAACATTATATTTTGTTATACTATGTATTGTATTATTTTATAAAATATTAGAATTGTAAATAACTAAAAAATAAATCTGAAATTGTATTAATATAGAAAGGCTAAAGTAAAGGTCAAGTGGAAACTGAAGTAAGCAGTGTATATGCAGAGGCACATGCACATACCCACAGAAAACAGCATTCATTAGAACCTGACAAATATGAAAAACCAAGCAAATTTAAATTTCATATAAAAGGTTAAATACAAGTTGAAAACAAATAACTAAAATAAGACCCCCCCCCAATATCACTTAATTTTAGATATTTGACACTTTAAATGACCCATGTAAGTATGATCAGAAAGCAAAGTTGTTAACTGGTCCATCATATTTATGGTCTGGAAGCAAAAATAGGGATATTAATATTCCACTTGGAAGATGTGAGGACAACAAGTAGAGAATGAGATTGATGATGTTTTTCTGTCCTGGTATAAATAGTTGTATCATAGGCACATAGCATTGGACCATTTTCTCTGTTAGCTCATATTCTCAAGTGTGAACAACAAAAGACCCCAAATAGCCAAAGGAACTCTGAGAAGAAAGAACAAAGCTGGAGGTATACTCCCTGATTTTAAAATATACTAGAAAGCCATAGTAACCAGAACAGCATGGTCCTGGCACAAAAACAGACACACAGATCAATGGAACAGAATCAAGAGCCCAGAAATAAACCCACACATCTGTGGACAGCTAATTTTTGACAAGGGAGCCAAGAACACAGAATGTAGAAAGAAAGTCTCTTCTATAAATGGTGTTGGGAAAACTGGACAGCCACGTGCAAAAGAATGAAAGCAGACCATTATCTTACACCATGCACAAAAATCAACTTAAAATGGATCAAGGACTTGAATGTGAGACCTGAAACCATGAAACTTATAGAAGAAAACATAGGCAGTACGCTCTTTGACATCTCTCTTAGCAGCATATTTTCAAGTACTATGTCTGACCGGGCAAGGGAAACAATAGAAAAAATAACCAAATGGGACTACATCAAACTAAAAAGCTTCTGCACAGCAAAGGAAACCATCAACAAAAGAAAAAGACAACCTGACAATTGGGAGAAGATATTTGCAAACCATATATCTGATAAGGGGTTACTATCCAAAATATATAAAGAACTCATACATCTCTACAACAAAAAAACTAGAACACCAATTAAAATATGGTCCAAACATCTGAACAGACATTTCTCCAAAGAAGATATACAGATAGCCAACAGACACATGAAAGGATGTTCAGCATCATTAACTATCAGGGAAATGCAAATCAAAACTACAATGTGATATCGCCTCACTCCGGTCAAAATCGCTATAATTAACAAGGCAGGAAACAACAAGAGTTGGAGAGAATGTGGAGAGAAGGGAACCCTGGTACACGGCTGGTGGGAGTGCAAACTGGTGCAGTCACTGTGGAAAATAGTATGGAGATTCCTCAAAAAATTAAGACTAGAACTCCCATATTATCCAGCTATTCCACTTCTGGCTATTTATCCAAAGAACATGAAAACACAAATGCCTAAAGATACATGCACCCCGATGTTCACTGCAGCATTATGCACAATAGCCAAGACTTGGAAGCAACCTACATGCCCATTAAGGGACAAATGGATAAAGATGTGGTATATATACACACTGGGATCCTACTCAGCCATAAGAAACGAAAATGATGAAATCTGGCCATTTGTGACAACATTGATGGAACTTGAGGGTATTATGCTAAGTGAAATATGTCAGAGGGAGAAAGTCAAATATCTCATGATATCACTCATAAGTAGAAGATAAAAATGACAACAAACAAACACATAGAGGCAGAGATTGGATTGGTGGTTACCAGGGGGAAGGGGAGGGAAGAGGGCAAAAGGGGTGATTAGGTGCGTGTCTATGGTGATGGATTGTAATTAGTCTTTGGGTGGTGAACACGATGGGGTCTACACAGGGATCAAAATATAATGATGTACACCTGAAACTTATATAATGTTATAAACCAATGTTACTGCAATAAAAAGAAAAAGACCAAACAAAAGTGCATGAAAATAATGCTAACAGTCAAGTTTATATTCTTTTTACTTAGTAAGAATGAATACTGTAATTCAGGGGAGCCACAATAACGTTAAACATTAAGTGCTTAGAAATATGTCAAAATAATTTACAATTAGAAAAAATATTTTTCCTTTATTAAAATCTAAACAAACAGAACATAATGTTTCAACCAAATTCCTTTTTAAGTTGCACGGGGCTTAGATTAAAATTGACTTTAATGGGATCAGAACAACAGCATCCAAGAATAAAATTTGAACTTAATGTGCTTATTACTTGTACTCAACCACTTTACTGTAAATTTCTATTTGTGTATAGTAGCTAATTAATATGAAAAAGAAGAGCTTTTTCTTTTTCAATTTTCGCTGTTGATTATCTCTGCTTATTCTACTAAATTAACGGGAGTAAAATATATTTTTTTCAATGACGCATTTTTTAAAAAATTCACATAAAGAAATTGGGCTGGGAGTTGTGAATTGTTTAAACTACTAAAGTTCCAAAATACTTTGGCAGTATTGCCTTTGTAAATGAGCTTGGCATAAAGATTCTCCAGATGAGATATTAAACTAAGGTGTTTTCAGTAAAAAATCTTCTTACTTGTACTCTTTCCAGATGGCCTTATGCAGGCCATCATTTTTCAGCTGTCCGTGAAACAAATGCTGGGCCATCCATTTGTTTGGGAATTACTCTGCCAGAATCATTAAACCCATTTTGAGGGTAGCAATGTGGGAATTTCATAAAAAGTTTCAGCCATGTTTAGAGATATTAATGAAATATTTAAACAGGTAAAATGGCTTAAAATGAATAGTATCTATTAATTCAGGCAAAGTAATTTCTCAAACAAGGCTTATGTGCCTGGCTACATGGCATTAGTCCAGTGAGATGCAATTTCTGTTTAATTCTCTACCGATTCATGAATAGTTCTTTAATAAAAGAAAAAGTAAGAATATAATTTTCAGTCAAAATTTTCATGTGGGGGGACATTTTTGGATATTTTAAAGCAGCATCACAAGTAAAACATGAATAAATATATTGTTTTCAAACAAAACAGTGAGAAAAAATTGGAAACAATTGTCAAAAGTTCATAGAAAACAAAAGTAAAACCAATAAATCACTGAAGTAGTCATTAGTAAAAGTTTATTGTGTACACTCCAAAAAGACAGTTTGCAAGCCGGAAGCACTCAAACCAAAACATGGAATGAGGCTCAGAGGTATGTTGTTACGGAGCAGCTTATACAGTGTGGAGTCAGTGACGGTTTATTCGTCACAGTGATTGGTTCCAATATTAGAATTTTCTTTAATGAAAGGAAACTGGTTAGTGGTTATCTCATATCAATTTTGGGGAATAACTGAAGTTTTGTTTATGATTTTCAGCAGCATAAGCACGAAGCCACCCAGGTCAAATCAGCCTTGCTTGTCTTGTAAAGTAAGCTAAATTAAGCTTGCTTGTGTGACTAAACTGGTTTTGTCTGCTCAGGGAATTTTCAAGTCTGGTCTCCATTTGCATTTGATTTTAAGACAATGATTGCAGTTCTAAGGAGATGTGTATTTGGCCATTAAAAGAAATGTTTCTAGGGGTTGGGCCAGTGGTGCAGCGGTTAAGTTCAGACGTTCTGCTTCCACAGCCCAGGCTTCACTGGTTCGGTTCCCAGATGCGGACCTATGCACCACTTATCAAGCCATGCTGTGGCAGGCGTCCCACATAAAAAGTAGAGGAAGATGGGCACGGATGTTAGCTCAGGGCCAGCCTTCCTCAGCAAAAAGAGGAGGATTGGTGGCAGATGTTAGCTTAGGGCTAATCTTCCTCAAAAAAAAAAAAAAGAAATGTTTCAGACAATGGATGCACAGGTAATGGATCTATTACTCCTGAAAAGCCTTTCAATTTTTAGCAAGAACGTGACTTTGGGCTCTAGAGATAAGGTAATCAGATGGTTAGATATTTGGAGACTAGGAATTTTGAAAATGTAATATGGTTTCTATTTATTTTCTTAAATATCTTTTAGACTATGTATCTATATCTATCTGTCTCTATTTATCCATGTGTGTGTTTGTAGTGTATAGTATGTGCTCAATTTCTGTCCTTCACTGTTTTTTTCAACTTCATTTTCGTAGAAGCTGAGTTAGTCATGGGCTCTGAAATAATTATTTATGTAAAATACGATGAGGGTCTTAATTTTGTTCCTGTACAGTTAAAAAAATTAACATGGCAATATTAATCTAGACATGGCAGTGTACTACATCAAAATTAATGAAATATTTCAGGCTGTTTTTTGATGAAGCCATTTCCTTAATCATTTCCATTTTCTAAATAACCTAGTTAAAGTGAAAAACCAAATACAGTTGAATTTCAGTGCAATTGCTGTTACACAAGAAAAGTTTCTGTTTTCTCATCATCTGTTGATATTAACTCTTATTAGTAAAAGGCAAAAAGATAAGAATCTAGAAAAAGGGCTTACCTGGTACTAGTAAATATAGTACAAAAATAACTCAAGGCATAAACTCTACCAAATCAGAACCTAAATCAAATCGGTATAAATATATAAATTAATTTGTTAGAATGGAGACTATAGGGTACATTAGTTAGGACAGTGAAATTGCTCACATGTAAGTGTGTGTATTATTCATAATTCATTCATTCAAAAAATTTGCTGGACACCTACAATTGGCGGGGAACTATGCTAGTCATTAGTAATTCAGTGATGAGGTAAACACTAGACAAATAGGGCCTCTGTTTTTATGGATGGACTAGTAGGAAAAGTAGAGAAATCAATATTAAACACACATAAAAATACAACCATGAAATACATTACAACGGAAAGGTAGATGATTTTATAAAACCATAAGGCTAAAGAACTTGGTGATGTCTTCTTTAAAAAACTGACTAAGTTGAGATCCTGAGGATGCCTAGAAGGAACCAGACAAAAAAAAGGAAGAGCAATCCATGAGGAAGTAATGCCCCTGCTCTATAGTAGGAAGCATCATGGTGCATACGAGGAAGTAAAAAAGTCCATGGTGACTGAAATGGAATTTGGAGACAGTGATGGGGAGGAGGAGAGACAGGTAGGTGAGCCGTGCACCAGGAAGTGCCCTGCATGTCATGGTAGGGATTTTTGTTTACTGTCATAAGAGTGGTAGAAAGCCATCAAAGGGTTTAATCAGATACAAGTTGTGATATAATCATATTAACGATATTTTCATTCTGAAAAGGATACCTCTAGTTACATCCTAGAGGGCATATTAGGGGAAGGAGGGGGGACAAGTCAAAATTTTGGACAAGTTAGAAAACTCTTGTAGCAGTCCAAGTATGAATTACATGTTTATGTTGGTGGTAAGAGATAGAAAAAAAAAATTAAAACATAGTTAGTGGGTAAAAAGAAAAAAATCTGGCGATGGATTGAATAAGAGAGGCATGGGATAGAAGTGAGGGATGACTTCTAGATTTCTAGTATTTACAATTAGCTGGATGGTGGTGGTATTCTCTGAAACAGAGAACTCTGGGATAGGATGATTAGGAGGTAATGGGAGAAGATGATGAATTTAATCCTGGAAGTGTTGAGCATGAGATTTCTTCCAAACATCCAAGAGGAACTATCAGAGAGTTAGGCAAATATATAGGTATGCTGTCCAGACATGAGGCCTTGGTGAAGATTTAAATTTGGAAGTTATCTGTACATAGTTTATAATTAAAGCTGTGAGTAATGATGAGATTCCCTGAAGAGAAGTAGAGGGGGAAATGGTGTAGGACTCACTTGAGGAACTCAGACATTTGAGAGGAAGAGACAAACTGGCAAAGGACACCGACATATGAGATCTAAGAGGTAGGAGAAAACCAGGGTAAGAAAGTGTTGCAGAAAGAAGGTGAATTGGTGAATGCAGTCAGTGTTGTCTGGAGTCAGAATAAAATAAGGCATGAAAATAAATATCTTTAGAATTTAATGGTACAGCGATCATAGTTAGCTTAGTGATTCTGAAATGGTAGAAAAGCGGGGATGAAAACTACATCCACCAAAAGTATTAGACTGGGTGCGTTAATACAAACATTAGGCTCAGACAAATAATGCATTTACTATATAACATGAGCACAATGTAAAGTGGGAAAATTTTCCAACTCATCAGCCAGAAAAAGGTTCTTTAAATATGTTTACTATTTAAAATTGATAATTCTCAACTATTCTAGGCACGTGATTTTAATGTGGAAAACAGCATGGGATTGTGACAAGGACCCTGGCCCTGAAATTAAAACACATTGACACAAAGCTCAACTTCACAAGACTAGAACTATGCATCTTTCTGTGAACCTCAGAATCTCCCAGAATAACAGGTTTAATGGTGATAACTAATTTATATCTCAGGGTTGTTTTGAACATTCAGAAAGGAAAAGGGATAGGACATGTAAGGGATAATGTTCCTTAATCTACAAAGTCGTAAGTAAATAAATTATGTAACACATAGATTGATCTGATTGTGTGAAATAATAATATCCTAAATGGTGTCTCTACCTCTGGTCTTGTATCCAGGATTCCATCTTCTAAACTCTGCCTTTTAACCCCACTATCCTCTCCTCTGAACTTTAAGTATTGAATGAAATGTCTATGCCTTTTATATCTTTGTGTCTCCCTACGGTGCCCAAGATAATACTTTTCACATAGTACAGCCACCAAAATGTGTTATTTAAACCTCAAAGAAATGTGTTGGGTAAATTTATGGTTTATTACATGTTCAGATATACCTAGAGAGCTTCTACTTCAGCATTGCCATGTCTTGTGTTCACACAATAATTATTTCTTCCACTGGCTTTTAGAAATTATAATTAATTGAAATAAACAGTTACAAAGCAAATTAGTCAACTGACGCATCCTTTAAACCCTGTTGAATCAAGTGTCATCTACACATTTATCTGAAGTCAAAATGCTGACACACTGTTATTAAATACACTTAGTTGTTCTAACTCTTTTTAAAACACAATTGTATTTTCTCTTTTTTCCTAGCTGTTTTGTTTTCTTCCACTGCCTCTACCTTGAATCAGTTAAAGATAGCCATGTTTCACTCAATGCTAAAAGATATATACAGACTTAGCTTAATAAATACCAAGTTGAAACCTGACAGGAATCAGCTGTGCCCCTCTCCAGATTGATGGGCCCTTTCCAGGAAGCTTTAATATGCCCATAAAATGTCAACTCTCTGAAATAATTTGCAGAAGATTAGTTCCACGGTGATTCAATTTGATAAGAATGGGTATTAAGAACTACCTCAGTGGACTTATTTGTACCGGTCTGGCTTATTGGTCATTTCCATAAAGATCACTGAAGTGTAGATGATAAACTAGCAGGAGAAATAGCTCTCGAAACACCAGCCCCCAACCATCCCGACCTGCCAGCCTTCTGATTGCGGAATGTTTTCATTTTGCTTAATGTATTTCTCTGTTACATTTATGACCCAGGATTCAAATACGCAGCTACCATTGCTGGCCTTTTGGCCTTGAATTACTGCACCTGAATTCCAATTGACTTCATAATATTTTACTTGTTTTTAAATGTGAAACCTGTACTATTATTTGTCATAAGTAATAAGCTGGAGGGAAATATCAAAATAGAAAACAATTTTGCCTGTGAATGATGGAATCATAGATAATGTTTCAGTTTTCTTTCATTTTTTTCTTTAAATTTTCTTTGCTTTTTAAATTATTTGATCATCAGGAAAAAATATCAAGTGAAAAATATTTAAAATGATGAATGACTACTAATATATCAGCCGCACAGGTCATTTAAAATACCCAGAAATAGTAAAACAAGGAATTCTCTCAAATCTAGGAAGGATCCACTATCATTTTAGTTGAGACTGAGTGTCATCAAACTATCAAAGTTAATATACGAGAAAAGTGTTAAGGAAGCCAACACATAAAGAATATTTACACACAAAGACGCATAAAGAATGCTTATCACAGGGTCGTAGCTTTTACTCAGAAGATCCAAGTATCAAAGGGTATGCTTTTCAAATAGCGCTTGATTATTTTCTGGAGCTGGAATTTTGTGAACCATTTGCTTTCACCTTCTAAAGTCTTTGGAACGAGACTCATATTCACCCATTTTACTATCTCTTTTTCACTTCCTTATTTCTTCCCTTTGAGCTTAAAAAGACTAGTTCATATTCTTAAGAAATTTCCTCTTTTTTTCACACTAATCTTTTTTCTCTTTAAACGTTTTCAAATGTTTTCCTGCTTTAATGTTAGGGAGCACACGGAAATCGATTCTACAAAATCAGATACACTGAACTACAAAATGAGGCCCTTAATATATCAGTATCCAGTTCTTGGACGACAACACTAAAGTAAGTTATAAAATGTGGTTCTTAATACTAAACTTAAAAAAGGGATACGATTGCCGTTTATACGAACCCGATGGGAATGAGTATGGTGACAACGCTCTTAGATGAAAGTATTACATGGCTGTATATCCACATACCCATGTGCAGCTGCAAGCTCCATAAAGGGAAGAATCCTATTTTTAATCCATGTTTACTTATTATCTTCCTAAGTATATACGGTAGAGTTAGCGCCCAAGTGTTTCCGGGTTTCTGCACTAGATCTCTCATAAGAGCCAGGAGCAGTCCAGCCTCTTCCCAGCGGCACTTGCATCACAGTGTTACCACTTGCTCTGACGGCTAACCGCCCTACTGGTGCAGGGAAGAGCCATTGTGGTTTTGCGCATGCGCTCTCCGCCCCTGGGCCCTGCTGCTGCTCCTCCTAATCTGCGATGCTGCCTCTCTCATGGTGCAGCCAACACTTAAACTCCACACACGCCCTTTCACAGCCCTCCCCTCCTCAGCATCCTAGACGTTTGGTACGTTGAGGGCAGAAGCAAATAATTATTTATCTTTTATTTTATACTTCGATAATGCTACTTTTAGCCTTCATCTCAATTCTACCAAATTTTTGGTAAAACCACCGTTGTAGATGTAAATGACAGGTTACTTTTTTCCCTAGTAACTACACATGAGTTCATGAGGTGGGCTGGTGAAAGATTTGAGTGACAAACCACATAGCTCTAAACTCATTTCTTCTCTCCAAACCTGACACTCTCTTATGGAGTCTAGTTTGTTCATCTTAAAAACTTTTATAAAGCACATAATTTGTGCCAAGCATTTTTCTAAATGCTTTCTTAACATTAACCCATTTAGTTCTCACTAAAATTCTAAGAATCAGTTACTGTTATTAACCTCGTTTCACGGATGAGGAAACTGCAGCAGAGAATGGTTCGGTTACTTGTGCAAGGTCACACGGCTAATAAAAGGAAGAGGTGGGCTTCAAACCCAGGCATGCTGGCTCCAACTCGGTGCTCTTAACTGCTCCATTGAGGCAAGCTGAGTCTCTTCTCAGGGAAAGCAACTATCTCATGTAAATAAATACCTGGTAAATTTGATCTACCAGTTCATCGTATATTCCAGGTTAGTCTGAAACTGCAGCCCGCTATGGAGACGCTACGCCTTGGAATTGGCATCAGTTAAAACAAATTGACTGCATATGTTCATCAACTCTTATCCTTTCGTTTGCAAGCTTTGGCAATTGCTCAGATGCATATGTATCATTTTTCTTGTACTTCTAAACATTTCTCTTTTGCTCATATTATCTTGTTTTTGTACAATGCTAGGTAGTAGGTAGCAGAGAATAGAACTCAAGAGCATGAATTTTGCAGATAGATTGCCTGGGTATGAGTCTACCCCTATCATTTATTGTGAGACCGTAAGCAAGTTAGTTACTCTCTTTGTGGCTCAGTTTTCTCATGTGTAAAATAGGAGTAATAAAACAACTTACTTTATAGGGATGATATGAGAATTAAATTAGTTACAGTGTGTAAAGCTTCTAAACAGAGCCTGGCATGTAGTAAGCATTATGTCAGTGTATAAGCAGTCTAAAGTTGTATAGTATGCTACGATTTTTTATGCTATTGGTTTGACCTTTGCTAATTATTGAATAATTTTTTGTATACTTTTTTTGATAATTTTAGAGATGCACAAAAGGTTTGTTCCTGAGTCTCATAAGTATAGCAAAAAAAAAAAAAACACTGCTTATTAAACCCACTTTCCCATACACTGTTGAGAAGAAGCCATTTAAAAGGTAAGGACTTAAATATTGGAATATAGCACCAATTTCTCCGGGTTGGTTATAGCTCTGGCTCTGTGTAACTCTACCCAGACTTTAGATCTCCTTCTAATGATGTGGGAAGCACACTTGCTAAATTACTAAATACTTCCTAAAGGGTAAATATTCCTTGTTAAATATTTCCAAGTATAGAATACCAATGAGATATTGGAAATTATGATTGTTATTTTATCCTTTTGGCTAGTGCACACACAAATTGAGAATCAAACTTATTTAAATACTCCAAACAAAACATGTCATAGCCCACATATCCATGCATTTAAATCACTTAATGCAGAATAGGTTGACTTCTGAAATGACAGGCCAAATAATTTATTTTTTTTATACCGTATGTAAACGTAAGTATAGAACATTTAATTTCTCATGGAGATGTCATTATTGAGCGGTATTTAAAAACTCTGATAAAGTAATAGGATTTGATCACATATGACTGCTAATATACTCACAAACTGAGGTCAAATGTAAGATGATTAGTCAAGTTATATCTAATATTGCTATAATCCTGTGCTGTTTAGAAATGTCAACGGAGCAGTTACCTTAAAAAATTGACACTCCATTTTCTTATCTTTCTTTTAAATGTCATACTAAAGAGCAAAATAGATGTGAGCCAGAGGGTATTTTGAGTTGTTTTCAAACTAAAGTTTTCATATAGTGAAGTCAGTATGTATTTTGGCCTCATTTATGTGATAACAAATCACCTTATTTTAACAAAACATAGAATGCAGATGAGTTGAAAGAGAGCATAAAAGAGAAAGATATCAAAAGGGGCCAATGAAAGAGAAGAGAGAGCTTAATGTCTCCAATTCTGCTTCATGGGTCATTCAAGCTCCCATGTCACTTCTCCAGTGTACATTCAACTGAGGTGTACTGGTAGGAGGAATTGTCCTTTCGTATGTCCTTTATTTTTTTCATGTTGCTCAACACTTTCAGATTCAGAATTCAGATTCAGATTCAGATTCTGGCTCTGGAAGCTTCTGACGTACATTTACCAGATTTCCACAGAGTACTGGAATTCCCTTTAGTTGTGCAACATATATATTTATTAAAGTTTTAATATGTGACAGTCTCTGTGCTGGTTTTTGAGCCAATACCCACTACAGAAATGTTTACAGATCATAGAAGAAAATATACAAGTCCACAGTCACAGTGATTATAATAATTTCATGCCAGAAAGATCAATAAGATGTTATAGAAGCTCATCAGAGAGGTACCCAGTTCAGAGGGGGGCACTTAGAGAAGAAATCTCGAGGAAAGAGTGACAACACATTTGAGGTTTGAAGTAGTGGCAAGAGTTAGTTGAGAGTCTGAAGAATATGGTAGTGACAAACACAAGCTTTGGAGTAACTGAATCTCAGTTCTACCAACAGCAGGTTTTGCAACCACGGGAGGGATACCATACAGAGTTGCACATGGTGTTCATTGCACCAGTGTCTCTGGTCAAGGGAGCAAATCATGGAGAAAACTAACTAGAGCTCTACTTACTAACCCATGGGCTATGGAAAGGGCTATGGCTGCTCAGAGGGGACACACTTTTCTAATTCACAGGCACAATAGGGATTAAAGATAGATCTGATGTTGGGTTAGTTACTTAACCTCATTAGCCCTCAAATATCTCAAATGGAGCCTATAGTAGTAGCTATTTCAAAGTGTTGTGAGGATTGCATTAAATAATTCCTATACTTTGCTTTGCATGTACCAGTAACAGCACAATAAGCGTTATTATCGTCACTATAAAAGATGAAAAAGACAAGATAAACATGGATAGGAGTGGTTACCAACACCAATATCCTTCCACGTTGACGTTTCACAATATGAAAAAAAAATGTATTCTGAGATATGGGACAATCCCAAACATGACCTATATCTGACATCCTGAATTTAGAATGTCACTTTTCACTGGATGTTTTTCTTTACTTGTTATATTTTTTCTTTTTACCGTCTATCCACATTTTGTTTCTTCATTTTGTGTTTATTCTCCTTTCCCCTTCCCATCTAGCATATAACAGCAAGCTGCCAGGCTGGCTCATCGATATAGTTGGTAGCAACTAAAAAACTTCAAAATCCCAAAACATCCACATAGTTAGCCACTGAACTTTTTTTTATATAAATGGCTTTGAATCTGCTAATAGATAAATAAATTAACTTTCATTTTAGTTTTTCGACAAAACATAGAAAGGAGGAGATTTTCAATAGTATACACTTTGCCTCTGCTGATTCTGTCTCTTCCTCCTAAGCTACTCAGACCAGTACCAGCGCCAAAGAAATGACTCTTTTTGATTAGAAAATAAATGGAAATTGAAGATCTGTCACAATGTATCCAGTAGAATTGCACAAAGCAAAATAATTCTTCAACTCTGTGATGAAAGGATGAGCTCCCTCTGTGATCATCACTTCCTAGGATTGAAGAGTTCATGGTTGTGTGGTTTGAAATTAAACTGAGTTCAAAAGTGTTAGAAAAATTTTTTTTTGCTGTTTATCTTCTTGGGAAAAACACCTGAAAGGACCATACCAGTGGGATATTTGGATTACTGTCCAGCATAACTCACTAGCAATAGATTAAATAAACAAATGACAGTGGTTATTAATAATTTCTTATATTATTATAATAATCAGAAGTCTGTAAAATTAAAAGGGAGAAATTATCATGGTCATAGCCTTTATACTTTGATCTTTAATTTTCTGTTATGTCATTATTATATTCCTGCTGCTGAGTGTGTATGAGAACTTCCTAAATGTATTATTAGAGACTATGACAGACAGCAATTATGGTAATTTATGTAGAATATTAAATAAAAGTAACAGGGAATGCAAAAACATTTTTATAGTAAATTAATGGTAGGTGAAAAAAAGAACATGTTTTAGGAACTTCCAAGAATTTAATTCTAAGATAGAAAAACAAAGTACTAGTCATCAAAAACATGCCATGGGTTGGAGATTACATGTGTCTCTTCCAAAGTTTTGCAATGGAAAATGCATATTAGTATTTTTTAGTAGAAATGTAATAAAGTAATAAGAGCACAGGAATTCAGAAGTAAATGATGTCTTTATTTTACAGCACTGAAACCTTTTCATCAAATTAAAAACTAAATTAGAAATTATTATCAGAAATAGAACACAAGTCCTTAATTTTGGTACGCAGCTTTCTTACTCACCGTCAGTCATTCAGTGTTAGAGTCATGATCTTTTATGGCTATATTTTGAATCAACATTTATCCAAAAATAATGTGCCAATTATTTACATTTGTTTCTCAACTCCAGTACTTTTTCTTCCCTTCCTCCATTTCCCTTACTAATCTATATAAAAGTTGTTGGTTAAATTTACGATGCTGCCTTTAGGTTGCATGATATTCGGGTGGGATTGTGACTAAACAAGAAGAGGAAAAACACAAATACTTTGACTGAGGTCAAGAGAGGGATACCATGACTGCTGGGAATTTGCATCTACCCTCTTTGGGAAGAGTGTGCTAGAGACTTAATTTGTACAAAGAAGAGTTGCTTTTTGTTAGGCAGAAGCATATGGTTTGTATTTGTCTTATCAATTCAACATATTTGTAGAATGAGGTATTCCAATGCTGAGTAACCAAAAGAATATATTGGTTATTTACCAGTTTTCTCCCAGCTGCGAATAGAAGGCAGTAGAAGGAGATTAGAATGCAGGAAGAGGAGAGAAGGACATCCTTCTAACTCTTGATTTGCTGTTCCCAATAGTAGTGCCCAGCGGTAGCTGTTTCCTCCAACAGCTGGTGGTTCTCTTCAAGCTTCTTTTGACACTCTTAGAACGAGTCTCCTCATTCTTCCTCAGTGGGACCAGCCACAGACAAATTACATTTCCTTCTCCAGGATCTAGTTCTAGATCAGTGGTGCCCTTTCTCAGAGCTTCTGGGCTCTGATAACGTAACCTCTCCCTTTTGTTCTCCCAGCCCTGCTTTTTTGCAGTTATTATGTCTGGGTCATTTCTCTTTTTGCTCATACAGCCTTCCAACAGCTTTATAAAAAATTCTCCATATTAAATATTTTCTGTTGAAATACCTGGTATGATTCCTGTTTTTCTGTTCGATCTGAATCAATAGAAATATTGAGACCAAAGTATCTTATTATTTGTCAAAAATAGTTGAATTTTTATTATAAAATTTACTATGCTGTAAATCCTGCATATACTTTGAAAATTACAAAAAGACAATGTCACATAGTATCAACCTTAGATTTATCTTGAAGTTCAAGTTACCTCAATGTTATGTGGAATCTTGATATTTGCATGTGTGATGAATATAACTTTTTTTGTTACTCATGAAGAGTTTTATACTCCCAAAAGAGAAATTTTTGGTAGAGAAGAATCAGCTAAATACAAGGTTTCTATTTTAAAAACAAGTGAAAAGATGGGGCCGGCCAGGTTGCATAGTGGTTAACTTCCCGTACTCTGCTTGGCTGTCCCGGGTTTTGTGGGTTCAAATCCTGGGTGCAGACCTAGCACCGCATCTCAGACCACGCTGTGGCAGCATCCCACATAAAGTAGAGGAAGATTGGCATAGATTTTAGCTCAGTGACAGTCTTCCTCAAGCAAAAAGAGGAAGATTGGCAACAGATGTTAGCTCAGGACCAATCTTCCTCACCAAAAAAAAAAAGTCAGAAAATGTCAAATGAATAACATTATTTTGAAAATATTGTGATTTTGAAGTGAGTGTTAATTTATTGTGAAATTCTTTGAAAATGATCCTTTGTTTACTTGAAATATTTGGAAGAAAATAAAATGAGGGAGTCACTTGTTAAGATGTTTCGTTTCTTGAAAATGTTCTTTGAAAAAAATGCAACTTAATTCTATGAATAAAGTAATTTGGAGAGCTGTTAGAAAACAGAGCAGATGTAAAAGAGAAAAATAGTCTAAGTTATATGACCATTAATTGATTCTTTAAAAAGTGGACAAATCCAAATAGAAGTAGTAGAATAAAGAAGATGGAGATGTTGCCAGTTGTCATGAAATAATATTTCCTGAAATATTTCACTAATGTATGACAAGAAAACTAATGGGCAGTAAAATAACACTATGTTACAAATAACAAAAATGCATGAAGTGCGGTCATAATTAAAGAGAGAGTCTCGGATCTCATAAACATCAAAGAGATAATTTGTACCAACCTACACGTGGTTGTAAAAAATATATTTTCAAAAGCCAAAACAAACAACAAAAAAAACAAAAAGCTGTCAATGATTGAATAGAAAGCATGACTCCGCTTGTGATAATGAGGACGGAAAAAAATAACTTCGAAGGATTTCTAGCTGTGGCCAAGGAGAGGCATGGTCCGGTTAAACAGCTTTCAGATAATAATTATAAACATTGGATAAAATTTTTTAAAGTACTGTTTAAAGTGTACAAAAGCAGACAAGAGCTACAGAAAGAGTTAATTTCAAAAACCGCAACTGAAAGAAGTAAAAGACTTATGAGATTGTTTCTTCCTTTTGGGAATTTGCTAGAAAGTATAGGGTCACCATTGGTCCACCAGCAGCAAGTGATTAGGAGACAATGGTAGGTATAAATTTATAAATTAGCCTCATCCCCAATATTATTTGGCTTACTGCCCTTTATTTTTCTATCTGTATCTGCTTTGATTTGTATATTTGCACATTCAATGATGCAATCTGCATTAAATCTGTTTTTGCAATAATTAATAAATAAATAAATCCATGAAAAGCATCCTGAGTATCTCAATAGAATTAATGAAGTGAATCGGTTCACATCAAAAGGAGGTAGAGGTCAGGCACAAGGTTGTTATGCTTGTCACCTCATTAAAATGACAGCTTTTCTGGCCTTTCAGTGGTCAGGTAAATAAACCCTCATCAGCACCTCAGACCAAAATAGCTGTCTAACTGAATTCATCACCCTCTTTTTCCCTGAGTTTCTTATAATGAGTTTTCTCCAGTAAATAACATAACTCTCTTATTTTCAAACCATTCCTCTCATCACTCAACTTGATCATCTGTTATCCACACTTTCTTTCAAATACTGTATTTATTACATCACCCTTGTGTATTTCTATTTTTACATCTACTTGTTCTTATTTATTTTAATTGAACAAAGACCTGTTCATGTACTCAGCATCTCATGCCTTGAATATTTCTTTCTAAAATACCACTTCTCTTTTGTTTTAAAACTTTTAATGTCTTAAATTAGAGTCCTCCCATGGTTGCCCAATTCATGTATACACTCCTAGAAGATTAATTCTTAAAATAAACAAAAAGGTTTGCTCTCTATTTTTAAACTTTTGATGTTTCAGTTTTATCTGTTTTATAATGCCTGACACTTTCAGCCCCCCAAAATTGGACCTGACTCTAGGAAGACAACCATGACTCCTGCTTTTCCTCAAGCCAAACCTACTTCTCTAGCCTAACCATTCTTTTTATGCTCTCCTATTCCTCACCACTCCAAAGAAAAAGGGGGTTGAAGTATATTTCTTCTTCCACTATCTATGTTAAAGCAATATATTTTCTCAAAGAAAACTCAATTACCACTTTTTCTAGCATCCTTTATCAAATTCATTAGTCATGATAATGATCCTATTGAAATTTCTTTATTATACATTTGATTGCTTAATTACAGGTGGCTTTATAGTCTTTCTACCTAACTTAACCATCAGTGTCTCATCTCTCTACCTTAGTGGAAGCTCCTAAACAGAATTCTTGGAGCTAACATATCCTCTTTTTTACGTTGACATATCCTCTCAGTGATTACTAAAATGCTTTACGTATAGACGTTGCCTAGCAAATATTATTTGCATGAGCACAGTTTTTATATATTTGAACTAACAACCTTTGACAACTTAATTCATTTTGTTCAAGTGTCCTTTAATTGTACTGATTTTGAATGGACAGTCAAACAAATATGTGGAAAGAAATTTTTAAAAAAAGTCAAAATTATCAAATGAAAATCCACAGCAAGAGGTCTTCCAAATATACTTTTGGAAAAAAAAATTACCATATGGTTCTAACAACAACAAAATCCAATTCCAGACAATTTTGTGTGCCTAACAGATTGGAGTTTTATCACAAATATGTTGGTTAGCTAATGAATTCATTTGAGTGTGATTAACTTCTGGATTGTAGCAAACCTGTTTATGTATGAAATTATGGTTTGGAATGATCACTCACTCGTTGGCTTTTGAATCAAATAATTTGGTTTGTACATAGAAAACCCAGTGTGCATATGGTATGAATGCCACTTGTAAAAATAAAATTTATAGGAAATGGATAGTGTGAATTTGTGGTGACTTTGTAAATTGGCTGACAACTTATTTTGTGACATATGCCAGAAGGAATGCTTTATGTAGCTCACAAAAGATTTCAAATTCTAAATTTTATTTTCTCCATAGATAATAATCAACAGGATTTAAAATTATCTCCCTTGGATTCTTCTTTTCTCAATTCTTCCTCTTAATAATTTCAAAAAATTGTGAAAAAAGCCTTTTGAAATATTTTTTGACTAATCCTTGTTCTTATATGTAGAATATTTGTAATATCTGCATTACATGACTTTTAGGAAGTGGTAGTAAAATTAAGACAAATTTTCAGTGCATGAAAATCTGCGCAACACTGAGTAAGACAAGGAAGGCTTCGAACTAAATGTTTACAAGGAGATTTTTTGGCAGCTATTTTCTTTAGTTTCACCTATAGAATGCCACTTAAGTTAGTTAATTAGACTATTTGTAAAAACTTCAGTTTCTGGGAATATAGAAGAAAAGCAATTCTAAAAAGTTCTCGCGACAGAAAACACCTAGAAATGTTTGATTTGATGTTTACCTTTTAAACTAATTATAAATCAATAATAAATATAGGATATGAATTACTGAATTTTGTAACACAGGAGCTATATTTTGCTATAAAAAATATGAGTTGCCCATCAAGCACTGTGTACCTTGAACATAACCTTTTTTCTCTCCATGCTGTGGTTTCTTCTTTCCCATTTTTCTTGACAGTGAAGTGATTCTCTCCCAGTATCCAGGGTGTAAGACATTTTTTGTAAGAAAGATGCAGCAAAGAGAAAATACTTCAACCTATGTTAATATAAAAAGATGAAATAAATTTCAGTGCCGTGTTCTTACCTTGCTCATTCTAAACCCTGCCACAAGCAGGACTCAAGAAGAGCTAGAGGTAAATAATTCGGCAAACAGTTATTGAGTGCTTATCCTGTGCCAAAAAATCTCCTAAATTTTAAAATGGCAAAGTACAGTGAATGTTTACTTATGCAGTTTCCAAAGTTAATAAATAATGTTGCCCCTTCTGACTTGATATCTTTCCTGGTATGTTCCCAATAGTGTCAGCTATTAAAAGGACTATACTTCATATCTAGTGTAAAGTCAGAGAACTGCACACTGAATTTGGCGAAATACAATGCTTGCTATCATGGAGTGAGTTATAATATTTTTGAAATAATATTTTAAATATTAAATCTCATCAGTATATAACTTGCATTTCTTATTCCATTTACTGAATACCATTTAAATTGGTGGATTAAGAATTTTGTTTTGACTTGGAAAATTCAGGTAAAGGATATCTGAATGTGTTCAGAAATTACACCAAATATGTGACATGAAAAACAGGAAGTGATCCCTGAGTGTGAAAGATTATGAGAATGATTCTGGCATGAAAAAGAAGCACAGATTTAGTTTTTTTAAGATTTTAATTTTTTAGAGCAATTTTAGATTCACAGTGAAATCAAGAGGTACAGGGATTCCCCATATACTCCCTTCCCCCACACATGGACAGCCTCCCCCATTATCAACATCTCCCACCAGAGTGGTACATTTGTTACATTTGGTGAACCTCCATTGATACATCATTATCATCCTAAGTCTACAGATTACGTTTCGGTACACTCTTGGTGTTGACCAGTCTATGGGGCTGTACAAATATATAAGGACATGTATCCATTATTATAGTATCATATAGAGTATTTTTACTGCCCTAAAGTTTCTCTGTGTTTCAACTATTCATTATCCTTCCCACTCCCTTGCCCTGCCCCTGGCAATCACTGATCTTTTTACTATCCCCATAGTTTTGCCTTTTCTAGAATGTTGTATAGTTGGAATCATACAGTATGTAGCCTTCTCAGATTGGCTTCTTTCATTAGTAATATGTATTTAAGCTTCCTCTATCTCTTTTTTTGTTTGTTTTTATATGCAACAAAAAGGAAGGCAACTTTTTCACTGAAAATTAAAAGAGAACAAAATAGAACAATCCACACATGGGGATGATGCATACAAAGGTGATAATGGTGATGGGAAAATTATGCTAAACTTAACATTGCTCTTTGAGTCGTAGGCTCTCCTTTGCTGTGGATGTCTCAAAGGCACACTCCCTGAGCAAGAGGGAATTCTCCAACAGATTGCCTTTGGACTTCATCTGTACCATCAGCTCTTCTAGGTCATCAGCCTTCTGGCCTTTAGCCTGGAACTGGAACATTGGCTCTGCTGAGTCTCTAGCCTGCCAACCCACACTGCAGCTGGACTAGTCAGCTTCCATAGCCACATGAGCCAATTCCTTATAATAAATATCTTTCTATATATGCACACATATTCTATTAGTTCTATTTCTCTAGAGAATCCTAATACACCTGCGTTCTCATTAATATACATTCCAAACCTGGGATCTATACATATCTATTTATGTGTATATGTGTGTGTGCATATATAAATGTGTATATGTGTATATGTGTGTGTGTGTGACAGAGATAGAGATAGAGCCTGGGATCTTTGAACAACCCTGCCTCTAGTGGTCTGGGGGATTTCAGGCCTTTTCCAAGTGACAATGCTTTGTTATCTCTGAATACTTGGAATTGGTAAATTCTCACAAAGAAAGCCTGATAGAACCAAGCTTAAGCCATTCCATTCCCATGAGGCAATTTAAGTCAGTTATAACAACGAAATGGAATGAAAGCACCCAGTGTTCCTTTGTCTTTGTTTCCCACATTATGTCATGAGAAATTCTTTCATGCTTGCCACGTTGTGATATCTCTGATGGTGAACAGAGAAGCCAACCCCTTAGTGATGCAAATGAGAATGAAAAAGTTGTAATTAGATGTCATCACAGTCAATCATTTTAGGCATAAAGGAGGGAAGGAGGTTATCTCAATGGGGAGAAGCAGTGTGTCCAGATGGTGTCCATGGAAACACAACCTCTTTGTCTACACCTCCTCAAACGTAGGGTCTGGAATCTAGG
Source organism: Equus asinus (assembly GCF_041296235.1). Classification (NCBI taxonomy): domain Eukaryota; kingdom Metazoa; phylum Chordata; class Mammalia; order Perissodactyla; family Equidae; genus Equus; species Equus asinus. The sequence continues at coordinate 111,648,075 of NC_091792.1, read as the reverse complement.
ATCAGTAACTGAAACCATCAAGGAAAAACTTTATCAGAAGACAAGGAAACAAGGGTCATGGATTGTGTTTATTACCCTGTTAGCTTTGGTAGGAGGTAAAAACAACCCGCCTTGGTAAAAAATATTGCTTCCGATTGATGGGCTTCTTAGCTCTCTGATGTCTCAGTGTTCCAAGTGGCAAAAGAAACTGATTTATTAATAACAACCTTGGCAACTTAAAAAACATTTTTCTTAATATTTGCCAAAATTCTTTTAAAACGATAAGCTTATCCTAATTCTAAAGATATAATTTGTGACTTTTAAGGATTAAATAACTTGTCCAGGGTCACTCAGCTTCTCAGTGGCCATCATTTGATTTCTAAAGAAGTCTGATTCCAAATCCAAGGCTTTTGACTAGAGCACACTTAATCACTAAACCTCTCTGTTTGTCCCTGCTGGAATGTAAGTGCCGTGGGGCAGAGAGTTTTATGTGTTTTGCTCACTGTCACATTTCCAGTACCCAGGATAGTGCTCGACACATAACAGCCACTCGATAAATATGTGTTAAGAGAATACACGTTCAGTCCAGTTTGAAGCGGTTCACTAGTATTTTGTATTGTCTATATATATACACACAGACATATATGAACATATGTGAGACACACTACTCAAGTTAATAAAGAGAACATTATCTGTATCTTTCTGTTTTCTAATCTGCTTCATTCATATTTTTCACTGGTAAATTGACTTAGCGAGCAAACAAAAGCAATTGTTATTTTAAACAAAATGATGTGCTTTGTCAAGTTCATGGTTGATTCGGGACTTGAATCGTCCTCTGATATCAGTCTTGGCCACAGGCCACTGAACAGACCAAACCTGAAAAAAGAATGTCATTTACTTTCGTCAACATTAAGTAGGTAAGTATGTAAATATTTCACGTGAGATTTTATTGATAGGGTAATACTTGAGATAACTTCTTGGTGTTCTAAATGAAGTCAATGACCTGTGATATTTGCTGCTAGAAAGATAAAAATAAAATAAATTAATTAAAATAATGATAATTTGAATCCCTACAGTATCTTTCCTTATAACCCACTATTAGAAACTTTTTTCAGTGAGTACATTCACTCACAGACGGCTCTTCATTCCAATACTACAGCATTTTGTCTCTGTGAAAGAACTACATTTTGGTTTAAGAACATTATTAAACCTTGGGTCTGTGTTTAAATGTCAACCTTGAAATATATTGCATTTCAAAAAATCAATAGGGTTTCAATTTACTTTTGGTAAATATATTTTTTATCGGAAGAAAACTAAGGAGGATCTATTTGTCAGACACTCTATTCTCATGTGGCCACTAATATATTATTTCTTCTAATTTATGTAGAGCCTTATCAAACGAGCACTTTCTGCTGGTCAGTGCCATTGTTTTGGATTTGCGTATGTGTGTTTCCAGATGCTTGAAAATCAAGCAATTCCGATCTCTTTTTTCTTAATGATTAGATTGCTGGTCTATTATATATTTATTTATTTATTTTACTTACTGAGGCCACACAAAATCTTACACTCTAAACCAAAATGATGTATCACATACATTTTAAAAAGTTTATTTTCTAATTCTTTTGTCACTTGGAAAAATATGACATTGTTTTCCTTTTTTTGTTTGTGTAGCTCCTGGGTGTGTGCGTGTCCGTGTGTGTTTACGTGTGGGGGAGGGCAGGAGAAATCTCTATGCAGCTGGAAGATTTGACTCTTCTTTTCAGTTAAACAATACCGTTGTATGACTTCAGCCTTTTCCAGCAGCCAAGAAATGTCAGTCTGTGGCTCAAGAGATATAGAGTTCAGGGAACTCCTTCTTCTGATAAACCTGCAGTTGACTCTCATGGTCTATTTTGAAGAAATGGATCAGATTGGTGAAATGTTATTTTTGTTATTTGTCTTTTACAGTTTGTAAACGTGGATGCTGCAGAAGTTTAAGAGCCAAGAGCAATGCTGGCGTGATCACAAGGTCACTGGTACCTTAACACATGCCAAAAACAGGATGGTGGGTCTCAAAACACTTTAACTTCAGAGAAGAAGATATCAGCAAGTTTGTGTGCCAACTCTTTAACTGCAATAATTACATTGAATTTTTCTCCTAACCTATACCATTGCATCTGATGCTGTACTTCCACAGCTCTGGAGAGTTTCTCAAAGAACAGAGCACCTGTTTAAATAGCATATATATGCTACATATGAACAATATTTTGAAGATTGTCAACACTTGGTTCCCACTGGAGAGCCATGGGTGCTGCTGAGGATTTGCAGAGGAGGCAGACTGCCAGGAACCCAGACCTGAACACAAACCTGTATCATCTTAAATATTTTAAGATATGAGATATGGCCTTCACATTTTATTACACTATTAAACTACCTAAAGTTAATTTTTTAGAACTTGTGATTCTCCAGCAAGTCTGTATAACTACCACCACCACCATCTTCTTCATGGTTAATTATTCTATTTCCTGGGACTGTTCCAAGGCCTTTGGCTCTAAAATGTCATTTAATCTTCATCACAAGTCTATGAGGTAGGCACTATAATTGTTTTCATTTTACAAATGAGGAATTGGAGACACAGAGAAGCTAAGTCATTTGCTCAAGATCCAATGGCTAAATATGAAAGCAAGACTTAAACTCAGGAATTCTGGCTCTAGTGACAAAGCTGCTTCTAGAGAGGAGTGTAACTATACATTAATTGAAGTTGAAAAAAGTATTAGCTTTCTCAGGTGCCAGCCTGGTTAGTTTCTGGTGAGGCCTCTCTGCTCAGCTTGCAGATGGTGCCTTTGCTCTGTTTTCACCTGGCCTTTCTTCTGTGTGCACAGAGAGAGAGAACACTCTCGGATCTCTTCCTTTTCTCATAAGAACACTAGTCCTATCAGATTGAGATCCCACCCTTATCACTTTTTTAACCTTAACTACTTTCTTAAAGGCCCTTTCTCCAAATACAGTCACATTGGAGGTTAAGGGTTCAACACACGTATTTTTGGGGCACACAGTTTAGTTCATGACAAAAAGTATACAAACTTAATATTCAATACTATCCAAAGATAGTTGCCCTAAAAATCTGAACATTACATTAGTTCAACTTATTTTATTTCCAACCAGATTAAAAAGACCTTATGGCTCCATTAATACAGAATCTAAAATAACTTACTGTGGTGACTTTTCTAAGCTGAAAAGAAGTCTACACCCTCTTGAATAGTCAGTGCCTCGACTGTATCTTAAAGCGTGAACAATATGTAAACTAGATTTTAAAGTGTAAACATGAGATTGGGTATGTAAGAAGGCAGAGTAAGGACTGAGAAGATGGAAGATTTTCTAGTCTAATCCTTTTTGATATATTTCACACTATCAATAATTATACCTGATTATGAAAATTTTGGAGGTAAGACTCACTGCCAACTGAAAATATGGTTCTGATAACAGAACAGCTATATTAGAAACTTCTGCTTCATTTCCAACTTTGGAAGATGTGAAAAATATGCACCATTGAAGAAAAGATAAAATAAATGGTAATACTTGGTTTCCCTAAGAATACCAAAAAGATGATGAATATGAACAAAATGTGACTTCAGCTGGAAGCCATGTATAGGAAGTGGAATTTGATATGGAATGTTGCCCCTCAAAGTGTGGTCCAGGGATGAACAGCATCAACATCAACAGGAAGCTCAGCCCCAACTCCAGGCCTACTGAATTAGAATCTGCATTTTCTCAAGATCCTCAGGTGAATTCTGGGAACATTCTTGCATAAGAAGCCCTAATATAAAGAATGTATTCATGTGGTGAAAACGGTGGAGGATAGGGGCTGGCCCAATGATGTAGTGGTTAAGTTTGCCCACTCTGCTCGGGCGGCTCAGGGTTCGTGGGCCAGAACCTGGGTGCAGCCCACACTGTGGTGGCATCCCACATAAAACAGAGGGAGATTGGCACAGATGTTAGGTCAGCAACAATCTTGCTCAAGCAAAAAGAGCAAGATTGGCAACAGATGTTAGCTCAGGGCCAATCTTCCTTACAAAAAAAGAAAAACAAAACCTAGTGGATAGCCACAATTCTTCGATTTTTATCTTAGTGCCTAATTACTCTAATTTTTAGAGATCATATTAAAACCATATAATGCAAAGGAGTCATTTATTTATTTTTGTTAGGATGATCAACAGGGATTGTAAGGAAAAATGCTTAGAAAGTTAAAATGATCTATTCAAACAAGAGATAAATTATCGTTAGCTGTAGATTGACTCTATTGGCTTTCATTTAAACTTGGAATTTTGCTTTAACTAATTCATAATAACACATTTGATGAGTTACTCAACAATATGAGGTATACATTGAGAAAAACCTTAGAAAGAATCCTTAATCAATCCATTGATTAATAATTCTAAAACTATTCTTCAGATAAAAGTGAAACAGTATAGAAATCAGACTGAGTAAATTGATATAAAAATGGAGTATGTTAGCAAAGTTGATGTAAAAGGGGATTACGGTAAACTCCAAATTCCTTGAGGACAGGGATTCTCCAGAATTTTTTTGTGTTCCCATTGATTACCATAGTTTCTGGCTCATAAATGGTGAAAAATAATATTTGATAAAAGAACTAATGGATTTTTGATAGGAATTTTCCTAAAATGAAGAGAGAGGCTCAAACTTTTATGATGTTTATAATAGGGACCTCCAAGTCACTGTGCTCTCTGGTCCCATGTGGCATGGAGGGCTCTGGAGTTAAACGGATGAGATTTAGGCAGTGTATTAGTTTCCTATTGCTGCTGTAACAAGTAACCACAAATTTAGTACCTTAAAAACACAAATTTACTATTTTACATTTCTGGAGGTCAGAAATCCGAAAGAGGTTTCAAATGGGAAAAACTCAAGGTGTTGGCAAGGCTAAGTTCCTTTATGGAGGCTCTAGGCAAAAATTCACTGTCTTGCTTTTTACAGATTTTAGATGCTTCTGCATTCCTTGCTTGTAGCCTTCTTCCATCTCCAAAGCCAGCAGCGGTTACCTGAGTCTTTCTCAAACCACGCCACTGTGCCACTAACACCTCTGCCTTCCTCTTCCACATTTAGTGACCCTTGTGATTACATCGGGCTTACCCAGATAATCTATGACACTCTCCCTATTTTAAGGTCAGCTGATTCATTAGCAACTCTAATTTAATCTGCTCTCTTACTTCCCCTCTGCCACATGGGTAACATATTCACAGATTTCAGGGTTTCGGACATGGACCTCTTTGGAAAGCCTTTATTCTTTACAGACAGAAGTCACAATGGGGAAGGAAAGCCAGGTGACCCTGTGGGTGCAGCCCTTTGGACCAATTTAATGTACTATTATTGCAACCTTTATACCTCAATGTACAGTAGCAATTGCTGACTTATATGCATGGATTTCCCCATCTTGTACATTCCAAAGTGTTCTCCCAATTGGGAAGAGCTACTACTTTTGTGGCACCACAACCCTAAAGGATACTTTGAACTACAAATACTTGTAACTGATGGTGGCATAATAATAAATACATGTTTGATCTTTATACCCAGGTCCTGACAAAGATCCTAAAACCTTGTAATTTCCTGAGCGATGGGAAGTGATAAGAGCTCCTTTTGTTCCTGACACTGAGCTCCTAAATCCCTTGGAATTTCCTGGGTGATAGGAGGGTACGTTATTCTAAGGAGATGACTCTTGGTAGGACCCTAGATCGTGTCAGAAAGGGAGCTGGTCACCAAAAAGACAAAGCCTTGAATAGCGGCCTGGAAGTTTTAGCCTCACTTTCCCTGGCCTCTGAGGAGGACAGAGGGGCTGAAGATTAAAGTAATAATCAATCACGCCTATGTGATGAAACATCCATTAAAGTCCCTAAATAACAAGGTTGAGAGAGCTTCCACGTTGATGAAGGCAACCACATGCCAGGAGAGTGGTGCACGCTAACTCTACAGGACAGAAACTCCTGCACTCAAGATGCTTCCGGACCTCACTCTATGTACCTCTTCGTCTGGCTGTTCATCTGTATCCTTTATAATATCCTTTATAGTAAACCAATAAATGTATGTAAACTACTTTTCCTAAAGTTTGTGAGCTATTTTAGCAAATTATCAAAACTGGGGGGTGGCGCCAATGGGAAACCCCTGAATTTATAGCAGTTGGTCAGATGTCCTAGTCATCTGGGGCTTGCGTCTGGCATATGAAGTGAGGACAGTCTTGTGGGACTGAACTTTTAACTAGTGGGATCTGATGCTAACTCCAGGTTGTCAATGTCAGAAATTAATTAAACTGTAGGATACCCAGCTGATGTCTGGAGACTTGGAGAATAGATTGTTGACATGAGAAAACATCCCACACATTTGGGGACAAGAGTATTATGGGTATAAATAGTTAGCATTGATTATTTTACCAAATGAAGCCTCAGGAAATGGATGTATCCTCCATCTTGGAGTATTTCTTAGGGTTTTGGATTTGTTGCCTCCCTGACAAACTACCAGGAAGATATTTTTTGAGAAGAAGCTATTACTTTGCTACTGGGTTCTAACAGAAACTGAGCAACTGACTCATGTAAGTCTTGTGACTCTTTGGCCCTCTATACCCATTTTGAGGTGGATCAATTTGGACTGTACTACTAACAAGGTGGGAAGGGCCCAAAAAGCCTCATTTGTCAAGTGGAAATTGTATATTCAGTAATGGAAGGACTTGGACGCAGTGTTCTCTTGGCCTTACATGAAACAACAGCAGCTAATTTTCTGCTGCCTGGGCCAGTATTTGTAATTCACAGAGGTTCCCCTAAATGCTTGGAGTCTTTTCACTGATTGTTTGGCTAAACTGAAACCCAGTGATATACACTGGACTGTTGTAGGTGTTTGGCCTCACTGCAAGCTATGCAACGCCAAAATAGACACGGTTACTCTGTTCCGTGGAGGAACTCAAGGATGTTCTCATAGCTTTGTCTGATACTCTAAATGATTAACCTTGTTATATTTTTTACTGACACTTAGGCTGTTTCCAATGATGTAGCTGTTTTGTTGACTACAGAGTGACAGATTAAAAACATCCCTCCTTGCGACTGTAAATTATGGAAACAAATCATGGCTGCTAATTGAACTGCCTGGATGACTCATGTAGATGTCCATAGGAAGGACTCATTCTCTGATAAGACTGACTGAAATCAAGCAACAGATTAGACTATTGGAGTAAAGGCTCAAACCGCTCCTGGCACATTGATTACATTGGACCTTAGACCACCACTGTCACCTCTCAGGACTATTAGTAGTATTTCTCTGATGTTGGCATATTTTCAGATTAAGATGCTACTCCAGACTGATCAGCTCATTCCGGTCCGAGTATAATTAGTTTTCTATTCCTGCTCTAACAAATTGCCACAAATTTAGTGGATTAAAACCACACAAATATATTTTCTTTGAGTTTTGGAGATAAAAAGTTTGAAAAAAATGTCTTAGGGGCTAAAATCAAGGTGTTGACAGGATTGGTTTCTTATTTAAACTTCAGGGAAGAACTGCCCTTATCTCTTCCAGCTACCAGCAGTCCTTGACTCATGGGCTCCTGGCTGCATCGCTACAATCTCTGCTTCTACTCTCATATTGTCTTCTCCTCATCTGCTGTAGTATTCCTCTCTACCTCACTCTTATAAGGAGAGTGGTGATTACATCATTGAGCCTACTCGGATAATACAGGATAATCTGCCCATCTCAAGATCTTTAATATTATCTGCAAAAGCCCTTTTGCCATATGAGGTAACATATTCATAGATTCCGGAGATTGGGACATGGACATTTTAGGGAGGCCATTGTTCTGCCTACCATATCCACTATTTTGGCCCTTAAAAGTAACCTGTGTTATGTTTTGGCTTTCTAGATTCTTTGCAGTCTGACAATGGCTTGCTTATTATCACAATAGCTGCTCAACAATGGGCAGAAAATCAAGAATTTAATGGAAGCAATTCTTCCTATCAACCAGTCATGTGGTATTGGTGAGTGTTGGAAAAGCCTCTTCAAAAATTGACTCAAAATATTTCTGACTGTACCTCCCTTACCTCTTTCTGAATATGACTGTCTCTAGAAAAGGATTTTCTCTTTCCTCTTACATTCTGAGTAATGATCAGTACATAAGGTGTGGGAGATCATGTAGACCTATTTAAAAATTCAAGACTCTGCCCTGATCATTCCTGGGCACGATGCTTTTTTCTTTCCTCTACTGGTAAACCAGGCTTCCGGGTTCATACGTCATGCAGTCTAAAGGAGTTAAACTTAATTATGATTTAGCCACTTGCGCTCTCTTGTTATGAACATAGTCCTAGATAATAAAGATAATTAATACTTGATTGAGGAGTGTGCTGCTCACCAAATCCCCCTAGAGTGGCCCACGAAGGCCAAAGTGGGGAATGTAGGTAATGAATTTCTGTACGTTTTATAAAATTGCCTCTTGCCTCTGACCCTTTTGGATGAAAGGTCAGGGTGTGAGTAGGAGATGACTTAAAAAAAAAGTGAAGTCATAGCTACTGGATATATAGCTGAGATATATAGGATACATCAATTTTGTGGAGAGAAAAACTCATGGCACCTGGAGAAAAAATTCCTTAGGTCTCAAGAGGTATAGAGAAGGAGAAACATTAATACTGTTTTTCTTTCAGAACTGCCCCTGCAGGCTTCCAGGGAAGGAAAACAGCCTGGGTTGACTCTCCCAAACTGTTGGAAGTGCATTAAATTTAACTGACTGCTGACTATGCCACTGCCTGCCAGATGCCTCTGACCATGATTTAGTAGGTAGTCCACCTAGTCTTGCCTAGACATCTATTTGAAACAGCAGGCGATGCTCCAGTTTCCTACATCTCCCATGAAAAATATCTGCCAGAACCTCCAGATGTCTGCCCCTCTCCCATTCTCGTAGATGTCACTCAGTCATTCCCCGGCTGGACAAATATCATCCAGTCAGTGACTAGACAAACAAAACAGGTTATATTGACTGTTTTTAGGCAGTTTTTCCAAAAGCATGCATTAAATGTAATTATTCTAACTGAATTGGGAACTCTAAGCCTTACCAGCCAGCCCAAGGCCATGTTGGAGGTGCTATCAACTTGCACGCCCTGAGTGATGTAGGTCAGATCTTCAGATCACCAACATTTTCAATACTTTCCCTCCAGGAGTATCACTTAAATCCTTGGAACTGTACATCTTGGGGAAAGCCAGGGATTAACTTGCCTCTGTCCCAGAACATGGGGATTGTACCATACCGGTGGTTATGCAACACATTGAATTGTTTAAGGAAGCACCACAGTAGGTCACGTAGCCCTCAAATGACTGTAGAGAAACCTCAGAAATGAAACTATGTGGTTACTTGTTGTATTTAGCTGAATGGTGGCCTCGAGAATATGTATCCACATCCTAATCCTCAGAACCTGTGAGTATTACTTTATTTGGGAATAGGGTCTTTGCAGATGCAATTTAGTTAAGAATCTTTAGAAAATGAGATTATCCTGGATTATCCAGGTGAGCCTAAAATACAATGAAAAGTGTCCTTATATGAGAAAGGCACAGGGAGATTTGACAAACAGAAGAGGAGAAGGCAATGTGGTCACATAGACAGAGATTAGTGTGATTCGGTCACAAGCGAAGGAAAGTCTGGAGCCACCAAAGCTGGGAAGGGAAGATCCTTCTTCAAGCCTGTAGAGGGAGCCCTGCTTTGGCAGCACCTTAATTTTGGACTTCTAGCCTCCAGAACTGTGAAAGAATAAATTTCTGTGGTTTTCAGTGACGAGATTTGTGGTAATTTGTTACAGGAGCAATAGAAAACTAATATATTTGAGAAAGCTTCCCAGAGGGATAAATGGCTGATTAATTCTGGGTTTCTTATGGAGAATTATCTCAAAGAAGGGAGTCATTTAATTAGAAAAGATCGTAAGAAATTTGTACCTGACTTTAGTCAATGTGATGAATGACACAACTCTGACCCTTGGAGGCATTCAGGTCATCCTCAACTCACTGGTCAGTGTTGTTATGAATGATAGATTTGCTCTAACTTCCTCCCTATGAACCAAGGCAGTGGCTTTACAATTGCTAATACATCCTGCTACACCTGAAGTAATACCTTCTACTAAGAACAAAGTTCAATTCATAAACCTAAGGAGAAAGCCACTTGGCTTTCTAATGTAGACAGTGATGGTTTGGTTTATGAGTTTGTTCACCAGCTTGGATTCAGGACTCTAGAGTACAAAGTTAAGGTCAATATGGCAAGCTGGCTTCATCACGCTGCTTGGAATCTTGCTGATAATAGTCTTAATTAAATATTGAGTGGATCAATTGAACAGATTTGGTCCCAGTCTCTGTTGCTTAGATTCATCAGAGTGGCCAACAAATTGATGTACCCATGGGAAAATTCACTGGAAGCCAAGATGATGTAGTCACAAGGAATGGATATTGGTGAGAGACAATTCTCCATGGGTCTGTGATGTCTCTGAATATCTTACAAGCAGAGGCGTTGACTGTCTTTTTTCTGACAATTTTTTCAAGAGTGTTTATAGAAGAAATAGTTGTAGAAGATAGAGATAGCGTCTCCCTCCAGAATAGAGGGCAGGCTCATTTACTGTCATAATAAAGATAAGGTCTCCCTCTGGGCAAAGGCTTACTGCCATTATAAAATATTCAGATTCCCTAACCTGGGGATTCCTCCCTGTAATGTAGCTCCTTCCATGTGCAGGTGTCATCTGGCCCTGTTTATGTTGTGGTGTGTGGATTGTGGCTCAGAAAACTGGAGCAAATGCTACTGTTGTGAGCAATAAAATCCTTTGTTTCTGATCCAGAAGTCTCTTTTGTCAGCGCCCATGAAACTGTGGCGGGCTAACGTGTCAGCCTGCAAGTAGGGTAAAACTTCAGACTTCAGACTCGTCACTGTTCTTGCTACTTTACAACAACGAAAAGGATGAATTTCATTATATTCATATTATACATCATTAAAAATAATTAATAGGACAGTGACTGAAATTCAACGGAGTGCTCTTTTGTTTGGCTTCATTGTTTTTAAAGAAACATGGTTCTTCTTAAATAAAATACATAAAATACAAATCTCATCTGTTAGTTCATTTTGATTAATATTAGCCTTACTAAATTTGCTTCAAGATTATGTCATATATATATGAATATGTATATGTGTATGTATATGATCATCTTCAATAAGTTTACTGTATTGTACAAGGTACAGATAAATTTTGTTAAACTCCATATAGGGTGATAAGTGTTATGGCAGAAGTACAGAAGAGGGTACTGGCTCTAGAATTACTTGTAAGCGATGCTACCACTGCTGTGTATGTTTGCGGGTGGGGGTGGGGGAGGTTTCAATCAGGGAAGACTTCTTCACTGTCATTACAGTGATTTTATAAATTGTGACCCCAGAACTTCTGGAGATATGTAGAATCAAATCAGTTATCATTTAAAAGTACATAAAAATTATGAGAGGAATATGAAAATAATTCACCATAAACTAGAATAATACATACGCTAGTCGAATCCAGTCAAGGGATATAGCTATATAGGAGGTTTGAGTACTAGGTAGCCTGCAACTTGAATTGTGGGGATATTGACTGTAAAAGTATTCCTTTCGGAGTGGAAGTCTCCTATTGTTGTAGACACAGGAGATGAGGGCTCAACGTAGCAGTTTGGCTGTGGGAAAACTATACTAGATAATTGTTGTTTCAGTTTTCACAATCTGGCTTAAATTTCTGGCAAATATGTAAATATTCTGAGATGCTATCTTCAATTTGCTTGGGACTTGTATTAGTTTTATATTATTTCTGTAGCATTATCACAAATTTAACAGTTTAAACAATACAAATTTATTGTCTTATAATTCTGTAGGTTAGAACTCCCAAACAGGTCTACCAGGCTTGATCAAATCAAAGTATTAACAAGGCTCTATCTCTTTCTGGAGACTTTCAAAGAGAATCAGTTTCCTTGTTCATTCAGGTTGTTGGCAGAATTCTGTTTTTTGAGATTTTCAGACTGGTTATCAGCTAAGGTACATTCCCAACTTCTAGAGGCCACCCACATTCTTTGGCTCATGTCTCCCTTCTTCCATCTTCACGGTCAATGGATTGAATCCTTCTCATGTTGCATCTCTCTACCCTTCGTCCATTGTCATAGCTCTCTCTGACCAGGCCAGGAAAGGATCTCCCTTTTGAGGATTTACGTGATTAGATTGGGCTAAAGCAGAAAAATCTAGGAAGATCTCTCCATCTCCAGGTCCATACCCTTAATCAATCTCCAAAATAACTTTTGCACATAAGATAAATCTTCAGTTTCCAGAGATGAGGGCGTGGCCATCTGGGGCAGGTGTGTTATTGTGCCCAGCACAGGCCTACCTAAATGTTCCGTGGTGAGTTAGTGTATTTTACCCACAAGAAGATTTAGTTTGGTATAGAAATAATGAAATAAATTAAACATAAAAACTGCTTTTATGTTAAGGAATATTCTGTGCATACTTGGTATTATCAGCATGTATAATGCTTGAGAGAATTTGGCTTAATTGAGGAACATTTCTTCCCAAAATCTTTTGTGATAATATAATATGGGTAATTATTATTATAAGTTGAAATTTTACTCAGGTTATAAACTTTACTGGAACACTTAAATGAACATAATAGAGTTATTTATAAGTTTAATTTATCAGACTCACAAGCATTATTTAAGTACTTGAGGAGATTTATTGGAGCACTTAATAAGAAAAACAAATGTATTAAATATGTAAATGCAGTTTAAAATTTTAGTAAATTTATCTAAGTTTATATATGAGAATGGATATTAATCAAAAGACCACTGAAAGTAGTTGTTAAAATTTGCTAGTTTTGCAAATAGAAGCATAATATTTAAAAGGTATAAATAAGCATTTAAGAAAAATATAGCTTTGAGTTTCATAATTTGAATTAATAGAATGAAATTGAGTTTTAAATCAAGAGATATGACTGAGTAGTATTTTCTGTGCGTGGATATACAAACACATAAACACACCGTTAACAAGTTAACACACATATTGTATGTCTTAGATGAGTACCAAAAATCATGTATGAATTAGCCAAGAGTAGGATGGGAATGGGGAAGAAAGAGAATGGCAAGTAGTAATTTAAGTGGCAGGAATGAGAAAGGTTGATTGTTTCAAGCCAGTAGAACAGCTTATATAAAGACATCAAGATAGGCGGGGCTGGCAGTCTTGTGCAGCGGTTAAGTGCACATGTTCTGCTTCAGCAGCTCGGGGTTTACTGGTTCAGATCCTGGGTGTGGACATGGCACTGCTTGGTAAGCCATGCTGTGGTAAGTGTCCAACATATAAAGTAGAGGAAGATGGGCACGGATGTTAGCTCAGGGCCAGCCTTCCTCAGCAAAAAGAGGATTGGCAGCAGTTAGCTCAGAGCTAATCTTCCTCAAAAAAAAAAAAAAAAAGATGTGAGAGCATGGAGCATTCTTTAAGCTATTGGGATTTCTTGTTGATTAGTTAATTCAAACAATCCATTATAGAGAGAAATTATAAACATTCGTACATTAAACATTTCATTTTAGCTTCCAGTATATGCAAGCATGTTTATTCTGGACTCTCTTAGAGTATAGGGACCACAAATTAGAATTCCATCTAATTTTTTTTCATAAATTATACCTAAAATTCATGATCTATACTCTTTAATTTTGTTTTTCTTTAGGATGGAGTTGGAATGCAAAGACATTTGTAAAGTAATATAATTCAGATTTTCTCCTGTATTTTACAGTCATCTATTTCACTTAATTTATGAACGAAGTTTCATTACACATTTCTAAAATATTTAATTTAGTTTTCACGGAAATAGTGGTCTTTTCTCATGCATGTGTTTCACTGGCTCTCAATAGTTAATCAAAGTGTAATAACATTAACATGCACAATAGCATAAAGAGATCTGGAAACAAATATACTTTTGGCAAGGATCAAACTCACTAGACAGAGATAGAAGTGTTCGTAGGAGAAAGAAGTCAGAGAATCATGGAGGTTTATCAGTATCATTTACAAAGAGAATGAAAAACCTTAGTTAATCATGCAAAGAAGTGAAGTGGAGGTTGCTTATTTAAAAGAATTTAACTCTATTTTGTTATAAATTCAGCATAGAATTTGGTAAAGGAAAAAGAATTCCAAAATTAATCAAGATTCGGATAATTAAAGGCCTTCTATGCCATAACAAATAGATTAGCCTGAAGGACATTTCTAAACATTATCTGTTTTTCTTACCTTTATCATCTTGAGTATCTAGCTCAGTGCTTGGTGCCACCATAGTCTTAATAAATAGCTGCTGGATTGCATTAAAGTGAGGTACAATCATGTAAAGAGAACTTGAACAGAAGACGTGTGCCTCTATGAGATTTAAATTATACTAAGGAAATTCGAGGGCCTAGTGAAGTTAAAAACAGCCTTTGTGTTTGTCATAACTCACTAATTTGTGAACTGTTTTTATCCTCTCAAACTCTCACATTATTAAAATAATATGTCCTCATGTGAAGGAAGAAATGGTACAAAATTCACAAATTCCATGATGTCTAATGCAATTGAAAGAACAGATCCTCCGCTAGGAGGGAATCCTAAAACCATCTGAATTATCTTCTCTCCTAATTGATCTAATCCTATTAAATTCACAGCCCTGAAATCTCACTCAGTCTCTGGCTCCCACTGGAAGACGACCATATTCCAGTTCTCATGAACTAAATGAGGGGTGAGAAACTCACAGGTTGTCTCTTTGGGAGTCCATGAGGCTGTCAGTGAGTAATGGAAGATGCTCCCCAGAAGAATTAGCCCCTCAGGAAATAGCTTTGTAACCAGACATCTGTTTTCAAATGTTTTCTTTTATAGTGAGACAAAACCTAAATCTTTGTGCTTAGTAACTTACTGTGCTTTGCATCCCATGCATCTCACATCAAGTCTCAGCATTATACTAAAATCAAATAACCATCACAGTGGAGTTTAAATACGTGAAAATCAGTGAAAGATTGGAGACAAGGAGGAGGGCACAAAGAGAAGTGAACAAAGAATAAATCTAAATGACTTCAGGCTAGGTGAGGTATTTAATTTAGCCAGAGTGTTATCTCATTAGCAAGGCGTCTCTACGCCCTGAAGTTGTCTTCATTCCTTTTTTTTTTTGCATTAGAAACAAATTATTCAACTACTCCTCTTGTTATACGGCTGCATCATGCTTTGGTCAATCCATAGGTTTCTCTGGTTTGTAACATGAGGACGAGGGCAGGATTGCTCAAATTCATCATGAATAGTGTCCTATATAGATTATGTGCTTGTATTTCTAGGAATCTTGATCTCTCTCAGTGCATGGTAAGAGACTTTCTCTTTTCAGATGCAATTTTTCATCAGATAATTTTAAAATATTAGATGCATAATTCATTTCAAATATGACCTTGGAAGTAAACTATTTCTGATTATTGAAAGTCAAATTTATAGTCAGAAATGTTCTATTTCTGTGTACATCACTATTTTACAGTCAGTACTGTAATGAACAGAATACTTGTGAAAGAATATTTGTTTTAAGTGAATAGAAAATTTGTTACATTAGTCCTCTACTAACTAGTTTTGCTATTTTTAATTGTATGTAAGTCTCCAGATACACATAAACAGCACCAGAATGTTTAAAATTTTTCTATTATTCAGAATGGGCAGAGAATTTTACTTTCTGGTATTACACAGATCGCTTTGTATACACTCCCCCAGAATGTTAATCTCCAATTAAATGTCACACAATCTCTTGGCTGGGAGTACCGCAGATTGCCACAAATTTCCCCCCGAACTTGCAGCTGGTTGCACCACAGAAGTACAAACCATCCAATTCCACAGAACTTTTAAAAAATGGTTTTATATCAGAGATTGCCCTCTATTTTCTTCCCAAATAATAGCACTTCTCAGCCTCCACTCCTCCTTACATTCTAGGCATAATTTATATGCAAATAGCCTTCTTATTATAAACTTCCATCCTTCTCAGATGAGGCTTACAGAAGATTTTAAACGTACTTTTGGCTTGCTGACAACAAACATATTTAGGAAAAAGAGGCCGCAATTTACAAAAGCTTCCTTACAAAAGCAAAACTGATTTCAAGGCCTCAGAACTAATCAGATGGAATTAGCAGGGAGGAGGGGCTGATGATGGGCGAGGAACGTGTGAAGTGTTAAGAATATCATGGTGGTTTGCTTCCTCTCCTGGCCTGACAGCCTTGATCAGCTAATTAGGAAACCTTTACCCAAACTAGTGTTAATTTGTTATTTAACTCCCGTGGGAAATTTTCACAGCTAGAAGTCACTTGTGTTAGACTATGTAGAGATATTTAGCTTGAAAACAAGGAGAACCTAGAAAGATACGAGAAGATAAAGGGAAGACATTCCTTACAAATTATGATTTTTGGTATTTTATGCCACATAAACCATCATCTTCAGAATGAGATGAGACATTCGGGTGCACCGTGTCAACTTTTGATCATGTGAATCATATGGCTGATTAAATCCATCTCTTATGCTAAGCATGAAGCTTAATTATATCAAAAATCGCCGAGGCCCCACTGGCTGCTTGGGCCTGACTGACAAGAACAGTATTTACTGTCAGGTTCCATCTCAGCCCAGGCCCCTCGTGTCTTAGAGCTTTCATTCATCAGACAATATGAACGTTAGACCCCATCTCTAGGGATGGGATTTCTCAAATAATAGTAATGAAGCACTATGTCTAATGATTTACTTGTAACTTTCAAAGCTAACTACAATGGTCACCAGCACAGGGATAAAAGCAATAGCCTGCCTGGAAGCCTGATCTTTGATTATTTTGTGGAGAATTGTAATTTTTAAGGTGGTGCTGATTTTCCATATTACACGTTATTTTTTTATTTCTAGGGAAAAAATGGTCTTTCACAAAATCTACATACTGAAAGAACTCCAGCATATTAAACAGTTTCAGAAATAAAATACTTGATTTGAATATATTTAAAACTTGCAGATTTTATTTCCCTTAAATTTAGAAGGAAAATCTTTAGACAAAAACATTAAAAATTTGCTTTTGAGCTTTCGAAATATTAAAAAATGAATTTAAGATAACTTGAACAATTCCAGGTTAGGATAAAAAAAAAGCCAATACATATTGCTGACTTATTATATACTAAGTGAAGGAAACCAAAATATGTCACCCCAAAATATGCCTCTTTGACATAAAAATTACTTGGAGCTAAAGGCAACTTAGAAGCAGTAAATGCAGAAAAAGCTCTCCCTTTTCTGCCTAAAGGCAGGAAATAAAGTCTCCTTTTGCTGGAGATAGACTCAGCAGCTCAGAGATGAAAACCAGAGAAATCTGCAAACGAACTTTACTAAACTAACCCTTCTCTTCCCAGTTAAAGAAGGTAAGGACTACCCAGCCCTCATTGGGCTACCCCTAGCCCAAACTTCTTTGTCTTGTCAATTCTTCCCAAATCTGTTTTTTCGTCTCAAAGGTAGAAAAGTTTCCTGCTCTGGTCATCTCTTCAGGTCTTTGTTCTCTTGTGAAGGCTCCCATGTACATGTAAAAAGTCAATAAAATTTGTATGCTTTTCTCCTGTTAATCTTTCTTTGTCAGCTTAATTTTCAGATCTAGCCAGGGACCCTTGGAAGCTTGAGGAACACTTTTTCACTCCTCTGCATAGAGGAGTAAAACAAGGCATAGACATTGTTTAAGCACTTTATATGTATTAAATCATTTAATCCTCACAACAACATGTGAGGGAGGTTTGTTACTATCTTCTACATGCAAATTAGGAATTAAAGACTCAGGAATATGAAGTAATTTTCCCAAAGTCATATGTAAGTAGGTGTTAGAACTTCATTCCAAGTGTCCAGGCTTTAAAATGCCGCTGAGGTAGTATAACAGATATTGTATGTAATTATCATGATCATTCTTCCATGCGTTCATTGCATACAAAGCTCCTTGAATCCATTTATTAGCAATTCTGTAGTTCTTTCAGTTACTGCTCTAAGCATGGGACATGCCAGAAAATAATCAACTTTAGCAGACACTCCAACGTTGAATACCATATCCTTCATCCTACAATCTGAGGCCATTTGTGGCTAAGGGGTCCCTTCTAGTAGCCCTAGGCATTTTCTTCATCCTCTGCTGGTTTGGCATGAACTTCAGAACCTAGGTGAGTACTTATTTTCTGTCTAAGTATGCCTGAGATTATCAAATATCAAAAACTGGAAGCCTGATAAAATCTTAAGGAAATTCTTGCTGAAATGTTCTTAATTCAGACAGTGATTTCACAAGTCTTTTTCAAATAGAAATGTCCATTTGTTGAAAGTGTCAGAATTAGAAATCAAAGGAGACATTATTGTTGTCAGTGCCCTTAGTCAATTCCGACTCCTAGCAACCCTGTGTACAGCAGAGCAGTATCCTGCCCAGTCTTTTTGCTCCGTCCTCTCATCTTCTGACGCTGTACCAGAAAATGCTCCATTGCTATTCACAGGGTTCATGGCCAAAGTTTTCAGAAATGGATGGTCAGGTCCTTCTTCCTAGTCTGTCTTAGTCTAGAAGCTCTGCTGAAACCTATCCACCAAGGGTGACCCTGCTGGTGTTTGAAATACCAGTGGCATAGCTTTCAGCATCAGAGCAACATGCAGCCACCACACTATGACAACTGACAGACAGATGGTGTGGTTCCCTGAATGGCAAACGAACCTGGCTGCAGCGGTGATAGCATTGAATCTTAATCATTAGACCACAAGAGCTGGCTAAAGAAGATGTGCTGGGTAATTATCTGGTTAAAATTAATAAAGGTAAAACTTAGACATGAAAGATTAAAATTTTAAACATGATTCTCAGTTATTCTTTTAATTCAAGTATTTATTAAACCTATTACATCAGAAGAAGCCCTCACCCAAATGAAGCTTTCATTCTAAAGGATGAAAGGGCCAATGAATAAATAAAGAAGTACAGTCGTCCTTTGGTATCCATGGAAGATTGGTTCCAGAATCCCTAGAATACCAAAATCTGAGGATACCCCAAGTCCCTTATATAAAATGGCATAGTATTTGCATATAACCTACACATATCCTCCTGTATACTTTAAATCATCTCTAGACTACTTATAATACCTAATACAATGTAAATGTTATGTAAATAGTTCTTATACCGTATTGTTTAGGGAATAATGACAAAAAAAGAGTCTATGCATGTTCAGTACAGATGCAAACATCATAGGCCTTTCGATCTGATTTGTGGTTGGTTGAATCCACGGATGTGGAACCTGCAGATACAGAGGGTAAATACAGAAGTTGTCAAATGATGACAAGAACTACGAGAAAAATAAAGCCAAATCAAGGGGGTAGAGAAGGATGCTGGGAAAGGGAAGGTGGCTAGATTATCTTTGGTGGATGGGGAATGATTCACTATAAAAGTGATATAACCCAAACCATAAAGGACATTCCATGTGAATAGAAGGGAGGAGACCTACCAGGCAAACAGAAAAGCAAGTGCAAATGCCCTGGGGCAAGATTGTGCCAGAGATTTTCAAGGAGGTCAATTGGGCTAGATCAGGATTGTGAGAAGGCAGTGGATATAGATGGGTTCAGGAAGTAAGCAAGCGGTGGGCCAGTTCAGGCAGGCTCTTGTAAACAACTTTGAAATTTTCCCTTAGTGAGTTTGGAAGAATGAGGAGTCACATGATCGGAACTACGTTTTCAAAAGATTGGTCTGAAAGCCAGGTGAAAAATAGACAAGAGAGGGACAAAGTTGGAAAGAGAAAGATAACTTAGGAGTCTTTTAATTAAGTGAGGCTTACTCCAAGGAAGGAATGGCACATGCAGTAAAAAGTGGTTAGATTCTGGGTATATTTTGAACATAAATTTCAAAGATTTCTATTGATTCTATCAATAAAAAATAGCAAGGGAGTGAATATGGGGAGCGAGAGAAAGAAAGAGGTCAAGAATAACCCCCAGGTTCTTGGCCTGAACAAAGGGAAGTAGGTCTTGCAATTAATTGAGAAGAGTGTATGAGAAGCATTTAATACTTAACAAAGAACATCGTAATAATAAAAAGGAAAATCTGTATTTAGCACTTTTTATGAGCTGGGCTATGTTCCATGTACATTATATGAATTAATTCCTCGATAACCTGACATAAAACTCAATGAAGTATGCAAGGCTACCATTCCCATTTTCTAATTGAAGAAGCTGATAGAAAAAGAAATCAGTAACCTGCTATGTCCACACAGCAGTTAACAATGGAGCCAGAAGGCAAACCCACCGTGGATCCACTATAGCAAACCTCATGAATATGCAAGAAAACATAATACAATCATACTAATTCTCAAAAACGAGAGAGACAATATTAGTAAAGAAAAAATTGTGAATTAAAAAGTTTTTAAAAAATAGCTTCAAAAATTGCATTTTTAAATTAATACATTAGTAATCTAAAACAAATAGCTTTATTTAATTTAATGAGGAAATTCATTAATAATTTTTAAAGCTACATGTAAAAGTAATAGAGTAAGATGCTGATGTGTGCAAAATACAGAATTGGATTCTCTGCATTGAAGTTCTAATGCTGCCACTGAGGCCTTGGACAAGCTCTCTTAAGTTTTACACTTTTCATTTGTGAAATGGAAATAGTAATAGTACCAATCTCTTGGTGTTGCCATGAGGCATAAATGAGAAATGCAATGTAATGCTCTTCAGAGACTGTCTGGCTCATAGTAACTGCTCAATATATGTTGTGATGAGATTCTTGAAACTCTTACGAATTTGAAGTGGAGAAGTGTTGGAAAAAATGACAACGAGTCAGGAGTTCCCGGCTTCATGGACCGAAGAGAAATTCTAATAATAATAGTAATAATAATATCGCAAGTGTACTCTTTCCTGAATAATTATTTGCTAAACCCACCAATTTGAACACAGAATTCCTGTTAGAGCTAAACAGAATTTTAATGAATATGAAGCATATCATTATCTGAGTTAGTGGTGTCTATGTTAATGAAACTTGTGTAATCAGTTTAAGTTACCAAATGTAACTGAATTAGATCCTGATCTTTTTTGGAGGGTTGTAGTTGCAAGACAATTGTCAGAGAAGATCATCACAGTGACTCAAAGTAAAAAGGAAAAAGGTTATAAGCAGTCCATTTAAAAATAGTTTAGAATCACTTACTATATAAATATATGTACATATCCTAAGGCTAGACACTTAGCCAGAAAAAATAAGTCTCTGTAACAGTAAAATTGCCAGAAAATTGTTAAAATTGAAATTCTAGCAGAATGTTAATTTTATTAGAACTACTACTTAATAGTAAATAATGTGAGAAATTTTCAGTTTCTATATTTACTGAACACTTCGTTGTATGCTTCCAGCTTATTCCTGACAGATGTAGACCCTTTATCTCAATAATGTTACTTGGGCTTACCTTTCTACGGCCAGTACATTTTCAGTGATTTCTAAATCATAGGCTTTATGCTCAGTGGGTCCTTAATTTCTCTAACTTCATCTCTCCAGTGGTAAAGACTGTCAAGGTTTGAGCATCATTGCTCCCTGATGTTTCAAGTGCTTGATAGCTTTTTATTTCAATTTTGATTTGAATCTACTTACAAGTGTACAGAATGAATAATCAAAAGAACTCATTGGGCTAGGATAATGTCTTTTGTTCCAGGAGCCTCTCTTATTAACATTTTGCCTTTTGTATTAACAGCTGATTTTGCATTGCCATCTCAGTTCCCATTTTTATGTAAATAATGACTGACCTCTGGCACTTGATGTGTTATTAAAAATGCACACTTGGAAGCACATGTATTTACTAATTGGAAAAACTCAGAGGCTTTGTGGGAACAGTAAAGAACATCCATGATGGCTAAGCTTTCTCACTTTTTGCCATTGCTTAAATTTTAAAATGTTATTCTTTGTTTAGCTGAACTCTATCTATTTAAAAAATGGCACCAAAAATGCATGGCAAATAGTTTAATGAAATGTTACTCAGCGGAGCTAAAAGTTCTGAGAGCTCAATAAAGCTGATGCAAATTTGAAATCTGACATTTTGCTATTAAATTTATATGAAGGAGAACTTAAACACTTGGTTGTTGCTGTGTGGAAAGCTTAAATTTCATATTTATCACTTACATTAATGAGAATTAATTTGCAAAATAGATCTCATAAAGTCGTTCTTTAGAACTTTCCAATTCCGATTGATTTTAAATTTATTTCTGCTTTAAAAACCTTGAAAACTCTTAATTTTACTAATTTTGATCCTCTCATAGAAAAATTATATTGTTAATCTGTTTACTTTTGTATTTGGATAGATTAGATATTAACACATTGGAATTTCGTTGGCATTTATAGACCATACCTTGTGATAATGAGAAAAAAACATATCTTAGGGCATCTTATTATTAATGATTTGGTAGATTGAACCTTTAAAATTGATAATGTAATGTCGATAACCATTATATGAGTTTTTTAAATAGATGCCCTAAACATTTAGTTTTTTCCTCTTGTCTGATCAAATAAACAGAGCAAATATGAACAGATAGTTCATTATAATCACTCTTATATTTGGACATTTGTGTGTCTGTCTGATAGTTTTAGAAATATAACCAAATTATATTTTTATGATAAAATATGTAATGTATTTTCAAGTGAAAAGAACACAAAAGACAGAAATAAAAATTTTTAAGGAAAAGTTGTCCAAAAGCTAACTACTCAAAGACAATTACTTTATTAATTTGTTATATATTCTCCCAGACTTACTTCTGCAATGAGTATAGGTGTGAGATACCCTCTCCCCCAAAACTTGTGGTCAAACTTCCATAATATTTTACAATCTGGTTGTTTTAAATTAACATTATATGGTGAATATTTCATAAGTTACTAAAGAATTGTTATTACCTTTATAATGTTTCCATAGCTTTATAGTCTGTCGAGGTATCAATTTATTTAACCAAACTCTTCCCCATTGACATTTTAGTTGATATTGCTATTTTGATACCATATATAATACTGTGAAAAATATTTTTTATACATCTTTGCACTTTTCCAATTATTTTTCTTCACTAGAGGTGAAATTGATAGGTCAAAGTGTATGCACATTTTTAATTTTTATGCATAATGCCTTCCAGAAAGGTCGAGCAAATTTCCACACTGGTCAATAGGAGATGACAGTGATTATTTCCACATACCCTCACCAATTAAAGTGGGTTAAAGTGCCAATCAGAAGAAATGGTATCCCTTTAACTTGCTTTTTTTTATACTGATGATTGCAAACATCTTTACATATGTATGCTGCAGCTTTTTAAGACTTTAAGAAATAACATTTATTTATCATATAAATATGTTAACTTTTTCCAAGTTATTTTCCTCTTAATATTCTTTATAGTGATAGATATTGTTATTGTTTGAGTGGGGAAGGTTTATATTTTTGTGAAATACCAGTTTAAGTTTTGAAGTACAAATGAGTATATCAACCATTACTTCCATAAAGTGAATATTTTTTTTCTTTTGTTACTTTAGCTTATGTTCAAAATGCAAGAAGTCCTTTTCAAACCAATGTAGCCTTATATTTTCAGACACTACTCTCTAGAGCCAAGGAGAATATGCTCATCTGTCTATAAAACAATTTCAGTAAAAATTAGCTACTTTAACTCTGCCAGCATTTGCTCCTCAGGGCACGAAATCTCTTTTACCACCCTAAGTATCTTTTTTCTCTTCTTCCCATTCCCAAGATTTGTACATATGTACCGATGGCGCATAGGGAGCTCCAGTCCATGTATTTTCATAGATAGATTTTGTATTTGTTGTGACAGAACATTCTCTTGAGAAATAATGTGCCAATGTCTACAGAAAAGTTATTGAGCCTTTGTTTCTAAAAATATTTTGATATTCTGGTAGAATTTTCTTCCTTAAATAAAAGATAACTAAAGCGAACATCATATTACTATCGTATCTATATCCAAGCTTTTAATGACAAGCTGAAAGACAAGGCATTTCCTGTTATAAAAGACAGGTGAATGCTGTGGTCTAAGGACAAGAGATTTTTTATAATAAGTATATTTTAAATTTACTAGTAAAATTTTTTGAAAAAACTAATTTTTATTAAATGTAAATTTTAAAAAGAATTTTATCAAGAAACAGCGAGATTTTCCCAGAAAGAGCAGTTATTGATTTTATATGAATAATGCTAGGCAAACCTTGATCAAGGAAGAAAGCATGAAGTAAGATCATAGAGTTCTGATCAATCATAGTCATGTAATTTAATTGGAATCACCTAATTCTTGTATTTCTGATTTCTTCATTATACAAATGAAAAAACCCAGACTCTTTTGATTGAATCAGGCACAATAAGTCACATACATACAAATTGTCAATCAAGCATGAGCATCGAATAAAAGTGTTTTTAGAGATCCTAAAACTAAAAAAACAAAATCTCAAATGTACCTTTTCTTAGAAAATTTGTGGCAAATGTGCTTCTGGAAATAAAGGAGTAAACCAATTTAGAGAAAATCGTGAAGTATGAAACAAAAGAAGGCCCAACCGAGAAAAATGGTAAAGATAAATCCTAAGATGACAGAAGTGCAGCAGGCCCATAGAACAGCCAGGTCAGAATGGAACAAAAGGAAGAGGACTTGCAAGGGGCAGAAAATTGAAACTGATAGACTAGCTGATGGTTTACCATTAAAAAACACCATGGGTCTGAGGGAACGTGTGGAAAAAAGTAATGGCAAAGATGGACAGTTAAACATTTGAGAAAAGAAAACAATCAATAACTTCTAGAAAAATACAGATATATGAGAAAGAAAATATAAATATATATAATATACTACTTGGTTCTTCAGTGAACAATTTTTACAGATAGTAATAAGAAAAACTCTAATTGCCAATTTAAATTAAATGGCAATACAATTATATCAGAATGATGAGCAAAGGGAAAAGTCAGAGTGTGGGAATGGGCTAGAAGAAGCGCATCTTCACCCAGCATAAGTGTTAAATAGAAGAGTCTACGATCGGTAACTCAAAAATAGCAGTAGAGCACAGTATTTAGGAACATAAGACAAATAACAGGAGAAACACCTGGAAAGACTGGAAACAGTTGCTTGTGAGGAGTGGAAGCTGCAACGGAATACGTCAGAGCATGACTCTTGTTGTTATGCAGCTTTCTGTAGTATCTGATTTTTAAAAATCTACATACATGCTTTCCCTTGATAAAAATAATCAATTTAAAATAAGTTTTTAAAGGAAAAAGACTTCAAACGCTATCTTGATACGTAAACTATCTCAAGTTTGCTACTGCCCAAAGCTTGAAGCCTAGCCCTGTCATTAAAAGACAGTACTCTAATCAGTAAAGGATTACTCTAGAACTATTTTAGTGCTAAATGCAAACATTTGTAAGAAAATGTTCCTCTGACGTGAAAAAATGGTCGACACAAGTGTTTTTATGTAGAAAATTAATATTTTCTGAATTTTTTTTTCTGTCAGACTTTAAACCCCAATTCCCATAACTGAAAGTGTATTAGTTCAGTTTCTTACTCATTATTTTAATCTTAAGGCAATTTTGAAGGTAATGTGAGTTTAAGCCTCTAGAAAAACTAATTATGGAAAAGATGTCATGGCTTCAAAAAGATGTCACACAGCACGCATATCACCAAACCAGTTTTGTTTTCCATGGCATCAGCAGCTACTATTATTATTTTTTTTCCCCTATTTTGACTGTCTTGATTTTTTCTTTTTAAGCTGCATTAACCAAAGTCAAGGTACTCTCATTTGCCCTATTAAGTTTTATGATAAGACCTTTAAGAAGAGCAATTCTTTACAATCCTGGGAAGCACGTCAAGCAAGGAGGTGTGTTCAGAAAGAGAAACCAGTGTAATTGGACTTTAGATGCATTACCTCTATTGTTGAAAAGTTGAAACTAAGTCATCTTATTTCCTTTCTATT
The DNA here is from genome assembly GCF_041296235.1 of Equus asinus. Classification (NCBI taxonomy): domain Eukaryota; kingdom Metazoa; phylum Chordata; class Mammalia; order Perissodactyla; family Equidae; genus Equus; species Equus asinus. The sequence goes on along the minus strand of NC_091792.1, from coordinate 111,622,141 downwards.
TGTACTTTGTTTAAAGATGCTAATGTAAAAAAAAATAGCACGTTTATCTTACCAGGCAACATTAAATCCCGTAATTGCAAAAATCGACAAACTAGAACAAAGTGGTGACATTCTTTGTAAAAAGAAACAAACAAATGAAACCAGAGTGTTTTTGTGTGTGAAATATAATAAAGCTTTGCTGATGGCAGTTGGAAATCAAGACATCAAAACTTTCAGTTTTTAAATAAAATAAAATAAAAACGTTTTAAATAAAATAGCTGTGTTTGTGAAGATTTTTTAAAAGTTTTCTAAACCGTTAGAGATGAAAATTGAAAGCTAGCGAATATAATATAATTTAAAAATCAACTCAAAGGAAGTTAGTATGTTAAAAAAAATTTAGGAGGTTAGTCAGGTGAGAAGGTCATCTCAGATTTCTAATACTTTTACTATACGTACAGTGCAGCTGGCGGGGAGTGAGTGATGGACAAGATGACCTGTTGAAAGCCCTTTATAGTTATGATTCTAAGGCAGTTGGGTGCAGAGAGCTGAGCCAATGCAATAACTGCATAAAACGAATTACTGGCTTTTGTGATTATTGAACTTAATATTTTTTCTATATAAATAAGAATCATTGATTGATGCATCAAAGCATAGTAGTATGACTGCTTTAGATTAAACTAAATAATGCAATACTCACTGTAGAAAATGGAGTGTTCTAAGTCTACTAGTAAGTGAGCAATATTAACCTAAATCTAATCCTCCATCATGCTCGATGCCAACTTTCTGATAGTCTCTAGGAATACTTAGAATTACTTTTTTACAGAAACCAAAGTATGAAATTTCTCCCAATGTGAATCTTACTTTTAAGAATTTTTAAAAATAATTGTGACATCAAGCATCAAGTTGTTTTAAGCTAATGATAATTAAATATTTCATTGAAATAAAATGTGTGCTCTTCAAGGCTTTTAAAAATAACTATAGATTCAATTTGGACTCCTGTGTGGAACGATCCATCAACTTGCATTCTAGTTCTTGGCCCACCTCTCTCCTTGAGTCTTTTAATTCTAAATAAATACTGAATATTTTGATACATAATTATCAAATTTATTGTAATTACTTTTGGATATAGCCTTTCTATTCTATATCCTGATTTCTAAACTTATCCTAGATCCTATTAAGCTATTCTTCAACTGTTTCAAGAGTGTCCTTGCCTTGAAAATCTCCATGTTTTTATCTATTCTGCTCATCATCACTGTAAGTATCTTATTAAAAAATGATTCTGATTAAGTCTCCTGTGATGGTGAATTTTATGTGTCAATATGGCTGGGCCGTGGTACCCAGATATTCGGTTAAACATTATTCTGGTTGTTTCTGTGAAATTGTTTTTGGATGTGATTAACATTTAAATCACTGAACTTTGAGTAAAGCAGATTACCCTCCATAATGCACGCAGGCCTCATTCTATTGGTTGAAAGTCTTAATAGAATAAAGACAGACTTCTGAGCAAGAAGGAATTCTGCTAGCAGACTGCCTTTGGACTCGAACTGCAACTCCTCCCTGAGTCCCCAGGCTGCTGTGCAAGCTGCTCTGCCACTTTGGCCATAGGATGCAGCAGATCCAATGGTCCTTGAAATGTCAGTAGTAGTTAGAAATGCTATTTGGAGCCCTTATAGGTGAATCGTAGGACAGACCCTTAGGATTTTGGACGGAAGCCCTGCCATCCTCTATGGATAACTACCATCCTTTTAAAAAATAGCTTTGTTCTGCTACTGGGTCTTAGTAGAGACTAAACGCTTAACCATGGGCTACCAAGTTACCTTGTGATCTGAGCTGCCCATTATGAGCTGAGTATTATCTGACCCACCAAACCATAAAATTGGGCATCATTCCTTTAGTTGGGGAGGAGTTCATGTGAAACACAGACCTGCACAGAGTATTAATTCCAAAAATTGTCATCTACTATCAGCCTCCTTCTCTAGGCTCTGTACTCACTTTTACTGTATGTAAATTCTATACTCCAAGATCCAACCAACTTTCCTTTGCTCATCTCATTAGTATGATCATGCTAACAAATTTATTTTTCAGAGTTCTCAATAACTGCTTGTAGGTAATCAATAAATAGTGAATGCATGAATAAATATCAGACAAGGAGTAAATATAACACTTAGTGAGCCTGTTAAAGGAAATAGAAGATATTTTAGAGATAAAATGAATACGTGTGCTGAAGAGAAGACTTAAGTGTTTTAAGAAATAGTAGAAACCCCATTGGCTCATCTCACATTCTAAATTATGCATAAAGATGCTAGATTGAACCAATAATGTGTATATAGATATAGCCCGATTATAATTATGTAATTTATCATGAAAAACTGAAAACTACATCTATTCAGATGTTCTAAAATATATAGATGTTTCTGAGATGTCATAGAAACAAATGGATTTAATTGTTTGTGCCCTAAGCATTTCTCTCTCGTTTTTTTCCCTTTATATTTACTCTTTGTTTATGCAAAGCAAATCACTTATCTAAATTTCATTATGGAATGACATAGTATCAAGTTTGAAAGAGTTTTTAAAAAGATTTTAAGCGTCCATTCTTCTACACATTAGGAAGTCGACTTAGGTCACCCTTTCGATAACTGTGCATTGCTTATGAAGGTAATATATATTTTGTGAATAAGAGAGAAACCAACAGTGGGCTAGGACCAGATATTCTATCATGAAAGACCTCCAAATTGTTGTACAGATGGGATGAATGAGATAAATCAGATGCATTTTTTTCCTCTCTCAACTTGTACTTTTTAAGGCTCTCTGAGTGGGAAAGCAGGGATAGTTCACTCTTTTAAGGTAATAGTCAGATTCTCTATGAGTGAGATAAATATTATACAGGACGTTCTAATTGCTTTGATAAGACTAAACATGAATATAAAAAACTGGAAACCATTTTGAATATTCTTATTCTTTCGCATATATTCAGCGTCTACTGTGTCTAAGTGATAGAGATATAAAGATGAGTGGAGGGCCGGCCTACTGGCATAATGGTTAAGTTCACACGTTACGCTTTGGCAGCCGGGGGTTCGCCGGTTCGGATCCCAGGTGCGGACCTATGCACCACTTATCAAGTCATGTTGTGGCAGGCATCCCACATATAAAGTGGAGGAAGATGGGCACAGATGTTAGCTCAGGGGTAGTCTTCCTCAGCAAAAAGAGGAAGATTGGCAGCAGATGTTAGCTCAGGGCTAATCTTCCTCAAAATAAATAAATAAATAAAAATGAATGGAATAACTCTCCTATCTTTATGTTCTCATGGTGTGGAGTGTGAATCAGGTTTGAACATACACATGTATATGAATGTGTATATTGGAGTTTCAAAGGGGAATCTCTTAGAAACGTAAGTAAAAGGTTAGAGCAAGGAGAGTTTGAAATTAGGCAGGGCTTCACAGTGCATAACACTTGGTAGAAAGTTAATCAGATTGAGAAAGAGGGCCAAAGGTGGATATTGCATTCCAGCCAGAAGAATGAGTATGAAAAGAGTGCAGAGGCAAGGAAGATAGTAGAAGTTCCAAAAACCACAAGTATTTAATCGCTCTAGAGAATAAACATTGTATGTGATTGTGACATGATCTGGCTGTGACGAGGTTATTTTAGGTCATGTATGCCTGGGGTTTGGATTTTATTTTAGAGAAAAAGTGGAAACTATTATACATATTTAAGCAGTAAACTTATCTAGCTTACCTTCTAGTAAAATCAATAGGGTTGTAGTATTGAGCCATGGTTTTCAATTATTTTTTGTATGAGAACTTTTTCCTGTTAAAATATGTAATGATAATGTTGCAGTGTCTCAGAGTTGAGAACTGATTTCATGAAGGTTGGGTTAAAGGGACACAAGGCAGAAAGCACGAAGCCATGTAAAGCTGTGATTCTCAAACTTTAATGTGCATATGGATCACTGGGGCATCTTGTTAAATGCAAATCATGATTCTTTAGGTCTGAGGAAGAGCCCAGGATCCTGGATCCTGCGATTCTCACAAGCTCTGGCTGCAAGTATTAAGTAAGAGCATATCGTTCTTTGTGCATCCAAGTTGACACGCCCAGTGCCGGTTATAGTGACTCTTCTCCAATTCTGGAGAGAGTTTTTGGTATCTCTCTTTCTCAGACTGCCAACATAGTAAGCATTCCATATAATAAAGAGAAAAAAAGGCAAAGCCTGAATCTTATAGAATAACATCTAAAACTACTACCAATTTTATGTAAATCTCAGAATTTGTAAGTAATTTCTGCCTGAGTTTTTTCAACGTGATGACCTAGAATTCAAATACCTTAAATGTGCCCTCCTGAGAAAAATTTTGAGTGGTTTTAGAGTTCAAAATGCTTAGAATATTTTTTTAATCTGTACGCATTTTACTTTTTCACCTGTATTGTATAGCTTTAATGAGAATTTCAGGATAATCTTTCTAAATCCCTAGTATCTTTCTTACTTTTATCTCTCAAGACGAGTCAAAAGGAACATCTGACTCTTGTTATTTACATTGATATGTAAATTTGGTCATACATATTTTATAGAGACATGTAAATGACTCAGCTGAAGCAGGTTCACCTGTTTATCCCTTGGATAGATGTGTACCCCTCTTAACAGCACAACAATTGCAGACACCTGCTTAGCATAAGCAGCTTATTAAAATGCAGTAAGGAGAAGAATACCTTTGTGAGCAATTTTCTTATTGTATTAATAATCCTGATGGAGAAACAATAGAACACAGATATGCACTTTTCACCAGTGAACCATCTAGACTTTTTCAGTGTGAATTAATACGAAGGACTTAACGGTTTCAGGGAGGTTAATACCCAACGAAAGGGTTCACATTACTAGAAAAGGCAAAAAGGGAAGTAGAATGAAAGATTTCTCTTTGACTTGAAAAGAAAATCCATGGAAAACAACACAGAATTCTCACTTGGCACCTCCTGAATGTTGGCCATGAATAACACAAGTGAAAAAAAAAAACTAAAGTAAATCTTCCTCCTTTTTTCATTATAAGACTTTTTCAGATTTATCTCACCAGATTTGGTTCAGAAAAGAATTAGAGCAACTAAATCAAAAACGAATTTCTAAGTAAAGTTAGATATTTGTGACTTAAATTAGTGGTTTCAAAATTTTAGGATATCAAAATAAATGTGATGACAAGAGTGATCATGAATTTTTCTACATATCCTTAAATAATGTTTGCTTAAGAAAAGTAATATGGATGTTCATTTTACACTGCAAATTACTGATACCACTAAAATCATATTTTGTTAATGGACATTTAAATTATAATATCAATTAGTAACTTTTTTAGCATGTATATAAACAGAAGTGGAAAGAAGGATCTTGAGAGAAGGTTCTAGTCCAGCAATCTGCTTGTTTATAGCAAATTTCGACTAGGTCTGATGGAGTTTCATTTTGACAAATGCATATGTTTTGGGGCATTAAAAATCAGGGAATGTCAGACTTTTTGATTTCCCATCATCTTCCATGAGTGAGTCTCTATAGACTGCCATCTCTGTAGAGCACGTTTGTATCAGAAAAAATTGTGAAAGCCTTTGAAATCAGTGTTTACTGGATATCTTCACGGAATGTTAGGTGTTGCTAGTGGACACTTCAGAGCAATCTGGTTCTATAAGGCCATATGTCTTTCATTGCCTTTACCGTTCTGTTTAGCAATTCCATAGACATAGAAGTTAACTGTCGAAGGTTGATGGCGATGCAAGCTGTTCATGGTCACAGAGATGAAAATTAATTATGTCTGGTGTAGATGAAATTGATTTTCCCCACCTCAACCTGCCAGGGTGGAAGAGATCATTCCAAACATCACATTTTGTTTTCTTTTTGATATTGACCAGTTTTGAATATATTAGCAAATTTATTCTAGCATTCTTGATTGTCTCTATATATGTGTATTCTCCTTTTTTTGCAGTTTTCAAATAATTTGTTAATTCCTGAACCTTTGCCCTTCACAGTATCTAATTTACTTCCTTTGAAACCAGAATTCTGTCGTTCATAAAGTATTTCCTGGATGCCCTTTTCCCACCCTAATTAATCTCTCTTTTTTAATTGCAGTACCTAGTTCATTTACCTTTATTTTTATTTTTTTATTGCAGTAACATTGACATAATATTATATAACTTTCAGATGTACATTGTAATATATTTTGAATTCTGTGTAGATTACATCATGTTCACCACACAAAGACTAATTACAAGCCATCACCCCACACCTGTGCCTAGTCACGTCTTTCACCCTGCCCCCTCCCCACTTCTCCTCTGGTAACCACCAATCCAATCTCTGTTGCTCTGTGTTTGTTTGTCGTTGTTTTTATCTTCTACTTATGAGTGAGATCATATGGTATTTGACTTTCCCCTCTGACTTATTTCACTTAGCATAACACTCCCAAGGTCCATCCATGTTGTCACGAATGGCCAGATTTCATCATTTCTTATGGCTGAGTAGTATTCCATTGTGTATATATACCACATCTTCTTTATCCATTCATCCCTTGATGGGCACCTAGGTTGCTTCCAAGTCTTGGCTGTTGTGAATAATGATGTGATGAACATAGGGGTGCGTGTATCTTTATGCATTAGTTTTTTCAAGTTCTTTGGATAAATACCCAGCTGAAGAATAGCTGGATCATATGGTGGATCTATCCTTAATTTTCTGAGGAATCTCCATACTGTTTTCCATAGTGGTTGTACCAGTTTACGCTCCTATGAGCAGTTCCCTTCTCTCCACAACCCCTCCAAAACTTGCTGTGTCCTGTCTTGTTAATTATAGCCACTCTGACCAGAGTGAGATGATATGTCATTGTAGTTTTGATTTGCATTTCCCTGATAGTTAATGGTGTGGAACATGTTGTCATGTGCCTGTTGGCCATCTGTATATCTTCTTTGGAGAAATCTCTGTTCAGTTTTTTTTCCCATTTTTTAATTGTGTTTTGGTTTTTTTGTTATTGAGACGTACGAGTTCTTTGTATGTTTTGGATATTAACCCCCTCTCCGATATGTGGTTTGCAGATATCTTCTCCCAATTGTTAGGTTGACTTTTCGTTTTGTTGATGGTTTCCTTTGCTGTGCAGAAGCTTTTTAGTTTGATGTAGTCCCATTTGTTTATTTTTTCTTTTGTTTCCCTTGCCCAGTCAGACATGGTACTTGAAAATATACTGCTCAGACCCATGTCAAAGACCATGCTGCCTATGTTTTCCTCTAGAAGTTTCATGGTTTCAGGTCTCACATTCAAGTCTTTAATCCATTTTGAGTTGATTTTTGTGCATGGTGAAAGATAATGGTCTACTTTCATTCTTTTGCTTGTGGCTGTCCAGTTTTCCCAACACCATTTATTGAAGAGACTCTCCTTTCTCCATTGTATGCTCTTGGCTCCCCTGTTGAAAATTAGCTGTCCATAGATGTGTGGGTTTATTTCTGGGCTCTTGATTCTGTTCCATTGATCTGTGTGTCTGTTTTTATGCCAGTACCATGCTGTTTGAGTGACCTTAACTTTGTACTATATTTTGAAATCAGGGAGTGTGAAACCTCCAGCTTTGTCCTTTTTCCTCAGGATTCTTTTGGCTATTTGGGGTCTTTTGTTGTTCCATATAAATTTTAGGATTCTTTGTTCTATTTCTGTGAAAAATGCTGGAACTTTGATCGGGATTGCATTGAATCTATAGATTTTTTAGGAAGTATGGACATTTTAACTATGTTAATTCTTCCAATCCAAGAGCATGGAATATCTTCCCAGTTCTTTGTGTCTTCTATTTCTTTCAAGAATGTTTTATAGTTTTCAATGTATAGATTTTTCACTTCTTTGGTAAAGGTTATTCCTAGGTATTTTATTCTTTTCATTGCAATTGTGAATGGGATTGTATTCTTAATTACTCTTTCTGCTACTTCATTGTTAGTGTATAGAAACACAACTGATTTTTGTATGTTGATTTTGCATCCTGTGACTTGACTGTATTCATTTATTATTTCTAAAAGTTTTTAGTGGATTCTTTAGGGTTTTCTATAGATAAAATCATGTCATCTGCAAATAGTGACAGTTTCACTTCTTTTCCAATATGGATCCTTTTATTTCTTTTTCTTACCTGAGTGCTTTGTCTAGGAATTCCAACACTATGTTAAATAAGAGTGGTGAAAGTGGGCATCCTTATCTGGTTCCTGTTCTTAGAGGGATAGCTTTCAGTTTTCTCCTTTGAGAATGATATTTGCTGTGGGTGTGTCCTATATGGCCTTTATTATGTTGAGGTGCTTTCCTTCTATACCCATTCTGTTTAGCGTTTTTATCATAAATGGATGCTGTATCTTGTCAAATGCTTTCTCTGCATCTATTGAGATTATCATATGATTTTTATTCTTCATTTTGTTAACATGGTGTATTACATTGATTGATTTGTGGATGTTGAACCATCCCTGAATCCCTGGAATAAAACCCACTTGATCATGATGTATGATCTTTTTAATGTATTGTATTTGATCTGCTAGTATTTTGTTGAGGATTTTTGCATTGATGTTCATTAGTGATATAGGCCTCTAATTTTCTTGTTTTGTGTTGTCTTTGTCTGGTTTTGGTCTCAGGATAATGTTGGCTTTGTAGAAGTACTTAGGAAGCCTACCCTCCTCTTCCACTTTTTTGGAACAGTTTGAGAAGGAATTAAGTCTTCGTTAAATGTTTGGTAGAATTCACCAGGAAATCTATCTGTTCCTGGACTTTTATTTTGGGGGAGCTTTTGATTACAGTTCCGATCTCCTTACTGGTGATTGGTCTATTCAAATTCTCTATTTCTCCTTGACGCAGTTTTGGAAGGTTGTATGAGTCTAAGAATTTATCCATTTCTTCTAGATTATCCAATTTGTTGGTGTATAGCTTTTCATAGTATTCTCTTTAATCTTTTGTATTTCTGAGGTATCCATTGTAATTTCTCCTCTGTCATTTCTGATTTTATTTATTTGAGCCTTCTATCTTTTTGTGGTGAGTCTAGATAAAGGTTTGTCAATTTTCTTTATCTTTTCAAAGAACCAGCTCTTCACTTCGCTGATTTTTTCTATTGATTTTTAGTCTCTATTTCATCTATTTCTACTCTCATTTTTATTATTTCCTTCCTTCTACTGCTTTTGAGCTTTGTTCTTCTTTTTCCAGTTCCTTTAGGTGCACCATTAGATTGTCTATTTGGGATTTTTCTTATTTGTTGAAGAAGGCCTGAATTGCTATTAACTTCCCTCTTAGAACCGCTTTTGCTTCCCTCTTAGAACATGCCACAGATTTTGGCATGTCGTATTTTCATTTTCATTTGTCTCCAGGTATTTTTTGATTTCTCCTTTGATTTCGTCATTGACCCAATCCTTGTTTAGTAGCTTTTTGTTTAATCTCCACATTTTTTTGTGTTTTCTGATTTTCTTCCTATAGTTGATTTCTAGTTTCATACCTCTGCAGTCAGAAAAGATGCTTGGTATTATTTCGATCTTCTTCAATTTATTGAGACTTGTTTTGTGGCCTAATATGTGATCAATCCTGGAGAATGATCCATGAGCATTTGAAAAGAATGTGTATTCTGTGGTTTTTGGATGGAATATTCTATATATATCTACTAAGTCTATCTGATCTAATGTGTTGTTTAAGGCCAATGTTTTCTTATTGATCTTCTGTTTGGATGATCTACCCATTGGTGTAAGTGGAGTGTTAAAGTCCCCTACTATTGTTGTGTTACTGTCTATTTCTCCTTTTATGTCTGTTAATAATTCCTTTATATATTTAGGTGCTTCTATGTTGGGTGCATAGATATTTACAAGTGTTTTACCCTTTCAGCATTTCTTGTAGAACTGGTTTTTTGGTGATAAACTCCTTTAATTTTTGCTTGTTTGGGAAGTTCTTTATCTCTCCTTCCATTTTGAATGATAATCTTCCTGGATGTAGTATTCTTGGCTGTAGGCATTTTCCTTTCAGCACTTTAAATATGTCTTGCCACTCTCTTCCAGCCTGTAGGATCTCAGCTGAGAAGTCGCCTGAGAGCCTTATGGGCTTTCCTTTGTATGTCACTTGTTGCCTTTCTCTTGCTGCTTTTAGGATTCTCTCTTTATCTTTAATTTTGGGCATTTTACTTATAATGTGTCTCAGTGTGGTCCTGTTGGTAGTCATCTTGTTTGGTGCTCTCTGTGCTTCTTGTACTTAGACATCTGTTTCCTTCCTTAAGTTAGGAAAGTTTTCAGCTATCATTTCTTCAAATAGAATCTCTGCCTCTTTGTCTCTCTCTTCTCCTTCTGGGACAACTATAATACAAATGTTAGTGTGCTTGATATTGTCCCAGAGTTCCCTTACGCTGTTCTCATTCTGTCTAATTCTTTTCTTTTATCCCTTCAGCTTGGGTGATTTCTTCTAGTCTGTCTTTAAGCACTCTTATCTGTTCTTCTGTATCATCTACTCTGCTATTGAGTCCCTCTAGTGAATTTTTCATTCCCAGTATTGTATTCTTCATTTCTGATTGGTTCTTTTATGTATTTTCCAATTCTTTTTTGACTTTCTCACTCTGTTCATCCAATCTTCTCCCAATATCAGTGAGCATCCTTATGAGTTTTTGTTTGAACTATTTGTCAGGTAGATTGCTTATTTCTGTTTCATTTACATCTTTTTCTGGGGTTTTTCCTGTTCCCTTGTTTGGAATGTATTCCTTTGTCTCCTCATTATGCCTCTATGTCTGTGCTTATATCTATGTATTAGCTGAGTCAGCTATGTCTCCTGATCTTCAAGAAGTGGCCTTATGTATGAGATGCCTTTTGGAACCCAGCAGTGTTCTCCCTCTCATCACCAGGCCAAATGATCCAAGAGTGACCCCTGTATGTGCTACTTGTGTCCTTCTGCTGTGGCAGCATTGCTGTTACTGCAGGTACCCAGGGATTCTAGTCTTTCCCTCCCTGGCAGGCTATTTGTAAATCGTGTTTGGGGAGCCCCAGTGCCATTGACTACAATGTCTAATAGCACACTCCTGTTACAATTTTCCTGATAATTGGGTAGGTACTCAGTGTAGCTGGTTGCTAAGCTTAGGGTCTTACAGTTGCTGTAGTCCTCAGGCCTGCAAGTCTGTTGTCAGCTCTCTTAGGATTGCAACTGAGTGGGTCTGGCCTTAGGCACAGGAGCACCCAATTGTTTAAGGCTTTGGAAGGTGGGACCAATACTCTTTGTGGCTGTTTGTGAAGCACATGTCTTCTGCCACTGATAAGCCTCACCCCCCACAGGTCCACACACACTTTCAACACAGCCCTGGTCCATGTACACTTCCCAACCTCCTGGAGTGTACCCACTTGCTGCACTGCAGAGACTCCCATTTCTCTAACAACGTCTCCCACAGTTCACCTGGTCCTCACACAGGCCATGCCCCACAGAGGCAGACACACTCACCTGCCTCTAGAAGATCAAGGCACCCAGTCTAGGGAGGCCAACAAGTAGCCTGATGGCTTGCTGTTGGGTGGAGCCAGTCCCTAGAGCAGGCTACCTGCCCTGGCTGAAATGGATTAAATCTATGCTTTAGTGGGTATAGCAGACCCCTGGGCTATCAGGTCAGGAGAAGAACATCAATGGCATCTGCCATTAAATGGTGTCTGTGTCAGCATGCCTGTACTAGGTCACAACAATGGCCACCACTGATGTCTCAGTCTCTGTAGAGGTCTCACTTTTCACTGAGATGCACCCAGAGCCTACTAGGTGAGTCTCTTTTCACCAAAGGACTGTGAAGCCTTCTTTTTGGAGATTTAGGTTGCTCTTTGAGATGAGTGAATTTGTGCACAGGTTGTTTAAGAGCCAAGTTTTATTGGTTTTCGTGTGATAGCTTTTCTGTGGCTATCCCCTATTGCAGTTAATAGCCAGCAAAGTCAGATAGTAGGACATTCGTCTCAGTTGTGTTGAGTCTGAAGGATGCTTGGAGCAGTAATGAACCTCCGTTCAGGTCCCTACTTCTCCAAGGAGGCCTGAGTACCTTAGAGTGGCTCCCACCTAGGCAACTGTGAAGGTCTGTGGCTCGCAAAGGTGGCTTTTTTCACTCCAGAAGGAATTTCTGCCTCTTTGGCCTCAGTCAGGACTGTCCCTTGTTATGGGGGTTCTTTTCATCCAGTTTTAAGTTTTCTGTCCAGGGTAATTTCTACAAGAATAGTTGTAACCTGGTGGTGTTTGTGGGAGGAGGTAAGTTCACAGTCTGCCTACACCAGCATCTTGACAAAAATCTCCTCCCATGTCTATACTTAGGGATCTTCTGAACAAGTTTTAGCATCTTACTCATTCTCTTATCAATTACTGAGTAAAACAATTAGATTTGTAAAATCTAATAAAGTAAAATAACCATTTGACACATGGTTAGTTTGTGAGTCACAATTTTACTTTTAAAAAAATACCTAGCCTTTAGCCCTTGTTGATATAAAGATAGAACCTCTTATACTTAGACACGGTTTATTTTCCAAATGTTTAGAACATAGCAGTCTGGATGAGAATATACCATACATTATTTCTTCCTTGTGTATTTTCAAGTTCACACAAGAATTTCGGTCAAGTAAAGAAAATTATTTTACTATGAAAACCATTGAATTATTAAGTAAAATAGTTTTGGGTTTTTTTTTTTTTTGGTGAGGAAGATTGGCCCTGAGCTAACACCTGTTGCCAATCTTCCTCTTCTTGCTTCAGGAAGAGTGGCCCTGAGCTAACATCTGTGCCCATCTTCCTCCATTTTATATGTGGGTTGCCACCACAATATGGCTTGATGAGTGGTATAAGTCCACAATGGGGATCCAAACCATGAACCCAGTCCACTGAAGTGGACAGCACTGAATTTAACCACTATCTAACCATGCCACCCCTGTAAAATAGTTCCTAAACACAGTATGTGGGAAAGCCAATTCGGTAAATTACAATAATCTAATTTTTTCACACTACCATTAAATGCTACATCTATTTTTTTATGTCCAGTAAATTCTATGTCAGTATTTGCCTTTTTAAATCTATGTCAATATTTTTTTGTTTACCATGCTATGTAATTATTCATTTATTCTTTATGATGAATAGCCCATTCCAATTTTAAGTATGCTCCTTAGTTTTCTTTGCAAGAAACAAGAATCATCATATGCATATTTTCTATAAAATAAAATATTTAGAAAATATAATATAAGATTCAAGAAGCTTATAGGAGCCAGCCTGGTGGTGTAGCAGTTAAGTTCGCTCACTCTCCTTTGGCAGCTTGGGGTTTGCCAGTTCAGATCCTGTGCAGGGACACACTCACCACTTATCAAGCCATGCTGCAGCAGGCATCCCACATATAAAGTAGAGGAATATGGGCACGGATGTTAGCTCAGAGCCAATCTTCCTCAGCAAAAAGAGGAGGGTTGGCTGTGGATGTTAGCTTAGGGCTAATCTTCCTCAAAAATAAAAGATTTAAGCAGCTCAGAATTATAAGCCAGACTAGATGCAGAGCTTTGCAACCTGTGTGCCATAAATGGGTTACATTTTTTTTTTAAGGTTTTATTATTTCCTTTTTCTCCCCAAATCCCCCCAGTACATAGCTGTATATTCTTCTTTTGCAGATCCCTCCAGCTGTGGCATGTGGGACGCCACCCCAGAGTGGCTCGATGAGCAGTGCCATGTCTGCGCCCAGGATTCGAACCAACGAAACACTGGGCTGCCTGCAGCGGAGCGCGCGAACTTAACCACTCGGCCACGGGGCCAGCCCCCTAATGGGTTACATTTTTAATGCCGATTTAATGATTCAGTAGAGAGGGAGACATTCATGATTTAGACTAGAAAGAGGATAACACTGGTGCAAAGACCTTGAGAAAGTAAAAGGAATGGATTCTAATAAAAGAAGGCAAAATTTTGGCTTTTGCTACAACATGGATGTACTTTACTTTGAGCGTATTTTGCTGAGCAAAATAAGTCAGACAGAGAAAGACACATACCATATGATTTCACTTATATGTGGAAGATAAATGAACAAATATGGATAAGGAGAATAGATTAGCGGTGATGAGAGGAGAAGGGAGTTGGGGAGGGGGCAAGGTATAAAGGGGCACATATGTATGGTGATGGAACTGGACTGTTGGTGGTGAATACGATGCAGTCTCTGCAGAAACTGAAATATAGTGATGTACACCTGAAATTTACACAATGCTTAAGTCAATATGACACCAATAAAATCATTTTTTAAAAGGCATGGGCTCTAGAGTCTGGGGAGGGTTGGATTTGGTTAGGAGCCTGAATATTATATTTAAGGACCCAGTTAGAAAAAAGAAAATATAGATTGGTAAATATGATAGTGGTCAATCCTTAAACAATTGCATCTGTTTTCTCTCTGCACTATGAGGTAATGTTATCAGATGAGAGTGAGGCATTATTAATCCAGTTTTAGAAATGAGAAGATGATACCAAGAAGCAAAAGGAACAATACGGACAAGTGGAAATATATACAAAATTCTTCAGGAAACTATGAGCTATCTAGTGTGACTAAAAAGCTGAAAAAATATATGTTAGAAGTGTGAAGGAGGAAATAACGATGACCTGAAGTCAAATGGCAAAGGTCTGGAATGATATTCCTTGATTAGAAATTTATCTGTAGGTAAGGAAGAACTGTTAAAGTTTTTGAGCAGTTGAGTGACATCATGACAGCAATGTTTAAAGATTTATTCAGTCACTGAGTGGAAGGCAATTGGAAATGGAAGAGATTAAAGGCAAATAAATTGGTTAAGAAGGTTTTGTAATAGTACATGTTCCAGGCCGTAAGAGCTGAATTAAAGTACTGTCAGTAGAAAAAGAAAGATGAGAAAAAGGAAAAAAATTTCACAGAAAATTGAGGAAAACTTTCTAAGATCCTCAAAAGAAAGATAAAACCTCTGTATAGTGGTATATACTGTCGGTAAATGATAACAAGATAGGAAATGAAAGGAGTTTCTACTCTTTCTTACTAAAGGCATAGACATCATTTCACTAAGGCTCCCTAACCTCCATCATCTTATCACATCGTTTCCAATATGTGCCATAAACATATGCTTACATAATGAAGGGATTTCTAGGAAAAAAATAGATATATTACACTTCATGCAAGCATGAGTTTACTCTGAATATGTACTAAATTAAACGCAAATAATACAAAGATAAAATCTGGTACTCTGTATTTTACACTTACAAATCACAGAGTTATATTTTTTGCAGCTGGTAAAAACCTTAGCAATGATCATCTCTTCATTTTATATATAGGGAAATGAAAAAAAATATGAAAACTAAACTAAATCAGCAAAAACAACTTGTGCAAGGCTACTCATAGTGAATGATAAAGTTGCTTCTGTTTTTGTTTTACAAAGCAGATTTCATATTTTCTCTGAAATTATTTTATTTCTATGGATTTACTAACAATTTATTCACACAACTCAGCTGTGAGCGAAGTATCCTCATGTCCATTTGGAAAATGATGAGAAAATGTAGATTTATAGACTATCAACTCCAGCCATCGATCCACACACAACTTGACTCAAATTCTAGTTTGTCCAGGTTCCAGACCACATCCTTAATGGAAGTAGTTTGCTTCCGAGCAATTCTGGATCACCTCCTCTTCTTTATTTTTTACTTGGAGGCTTTTGAGATTCACAGCTTTTAAAAAAAAAAATCACCTAAGTCAGAATTCGTGGTTTGCTCTCAAGAACTGATTTGCTGTATTGGTGTACAACAAATTTTTTTTTTCTCTGTAAATGTATAGTGACTTCGCTGGAGTCAGTTTTTCAAAGCATTTGTGATATGTCTCCTTATTTGTGCCTATTCAGGTGTTCCGAGACCAATTCTTTGGAGAGGTTTTGAAGTGTCCTCACTGTCATGTCTCTGAGGTCACTTCTACTAGCATAGTGACAGCTCTGTAAGAGTGCACAGTTGTAAGAGGATGTGGGGGGACATACATGCGACTGTCAGCCTTATTCACCAGACAGAGATTTGAAGACATCCAAGATAGAATCTATAAATGTATAATTAACTAATCAGGTTTATTTGAAAATCAAGCTTATAACTAGCTTAAGCATTTAAGATTTAGGCTTCAGTAATGTGTATGGTATTCACATTATGGGTTTCTTTTGTTTCTAGGACTTCTTTTGATCTTTCAGGATATGTCAGAAAAAAAAAAGCCATGTTTAAGACAAATAAGAATTGAGCTGTATATTTTTGTAAGGTTTTGAAGTAAAAAGTATTGTAAAGAAGATACATATAATTGGCAAAAACAAAAAGTCAAAATTTATTCATCAACAAAAATAATACCAAAAGCAAATTTTAAGGAATGGTACTAGCAATTTCTTAGGTAATTGCTGGAAGCTTCCAAAGGAATGCAAGGGTGGGAGTGAGTGGGTCGATGCTACCTGGAGGCTGGGGCACTTATTCACTAGCTCCTGTACTTCTTTCCCCGAGGGGTCTCTGTGAGCGGGTTAACTCTTCTTTCTCTTAGTGCATGTTTGTTCCCACTTTGTTAAATAAGAGCAAGGTCTTTGGATCATTTCCTTCTTCTTTTATATAAATTAAAGAATAATGTAAATGAAGCAACTAGTTTCTTTCCCTTCAACCACATGCATTGTTAGATTGCTCTTCCCTGATTACTTAATATCCTTAGTTCTTTATATTTTTTACATTTATTTGAAAACACGTTTATTTACTTGCTTCAACATCAACATTGCATTTTATAGTAGTAATTTTTTGTAGATATATCCTTTTTCATAGCACCATTTTATAAAAATGCTTGACTATGCCATAGAGAAAAAACCAAAAAGGAAAACTGAAGAGATACCTGTGAATGAAGAAGGAATCGTGGAAATCATTAAGCGGCCCACCTGTCCTTCCTCGATGGTGTGGCAGTTGGACAAATTGCAACACGGGTTGACTGACTTTGCTGAAAAGAGAACACATCTGCCCCATTATCGAGGAAAGAACTTTAACTTCTTTAGTTTCAATAATTCACCCTTGTGAAAACTAAATATATTCCTTAGTATTACATTAAAAATGATGAAGAAAAATGAGCAGAGTTTTAAAAGCTTTTTTAATCTGGTTTCCATGCTTATTCTATTACTGCGTTCCAGTAAGTAAGTACACTTGAATATCTCATCTTCTATGACTATGTTTTTTTTCTAATGTAGAGACAGAAAAATAGATTTTCTTATGGATCAGCCTCCAGAGACTGTTCCTTTTGATTGAGTTTTCTCTCTTTAGTGTTGTTAGACAAAAGGATGATAACAATTAGAGGAATGTGGACTAATCTAACTAAAAAATTTTTTTTTAAATTACATCAGTTCTTTATGTTTTGCTCTTATCTATGATAGAGAATCTTAATAGCCAAAGTACCAAAGCAGTTTGATTGTATCATTCCTGAGTTGTAACTATGCGTTTGATTGAACAGTCCAATTTTTAAAATATACATGAAATATACATGATGACATTAGGCCATATTATCCAGAAATTGCCCCCAGAAATCATATAATCTGTTTCTGTATATCTTATTAAATTGTTCTATGAGGTTGTATGGTGTTAGGGAAAAAAAACATTGTGGTCTTGGTATATCAATTCTGAAAAGAAATCTGAGGGTACAGGGAAGACTATAGAAAGAAGATTAACTATTGGCTCAAATGCATGCACTATCTTACTGGGGCCCCTGAAAAGCCAAAGTAACTACTCCATTAAATAAGAACAGATTATGGGATCATCAATCATGGTTAATACATCAAAGAAAATCTGGTAAACGTGCTCTTCATTATTAAAAAAATAGAAACAAACAAACAAAACAAACCAAGGAGTTACAGCAAGAACTGAGAAGAAGCAAAACTGTAGGACTGATATCTACTTCTATAGAATATTTTAGGGAGCTTGCAATGGAGATATAAATGAGGAAAGGTTATTATCTTTTGATTTTAGAATTGGCAATCAAACGTGAATGGTTACCGTTACCTATGTGTTATTTGTCAATATAAATTGCAAAATATGTATGCTTCCTTCTGAATGATAGTTTTGTTTCTATCCTATTTTTTGGCATTTTGATATTCTATTAATTCCCAGGTAAGTAAAAAAAATAACCTCTTATAGGAAACATAATTAAGGAATATTGAAAAATAAAAATAACAGGAATGTTAATTGATCCCACATCCTGTACTAGTTAATATTAATTGTGATTATCTTCTTATTGACATTTAGGTTCCAGAGCTGGGGAGTTCAATAATTTGGGCCACCAGCTAGGTTAGTCATCTAAGATAAAATAGTGTGCAAACCGAATATGCTATCATGCTGTTACTAAGATACAACTAAGATAGTCACCTAAGGTACAATTCTATTCTCATGGAATTAGAATCTAAGAGATAGTGAATAACTTAACAAAATCACACCAATAAATGCATACTTTTAGGCTCAGAAAAATATTCTAATGGAGTACTTCTGAAATTGTAATGTGCATACAAATCACCACGAAATTTGTTAAAATGTAAATTCTGTGTGTGCAGGTACAGAATGTGGCTCAAGATTTTATATTTTTATCAAGCTCTTTGGTGATGCTGATCCTGTTAGTCCATGGACCACATTTGAGTAGTTTATTAGTCAGAGTTCTCTAGAGAAATGGAACCAACAGGATAGATAGGTGATTATCTATCTATCTATCTCTATCATCTATATCTATATCTATATTAGAGAGATTTATTTTGAAGAATTGGTTTATGCAATTGGAGGGGCTAGCAAGTCCAAAATTCATAGAGTAGAGGCTAGAAATTCCTGAAGGAGTCTTTGTTGCAGTCTTGAGTTTCATGACAGTCTGGAGGCAGGATTCCTTCCTCTTTGGAGGACCTCAATATTTTCTCTTAAGGCCTTCCACTAATTAAATGAGGCCCACTTCCCACTATGGAGGGTAGTCAGCTTTACTCAAAGTCTACTGACTTGAATGTCAATCACGTCTAAAAAATACCTTCACAGTAACATCTAGATTGGTGTTTGACCAAACAACTGAATACCGCGGCCTGGCCAAATGGACACATGAAATTAACTATCACAAGTAACAAGGCTCTAAGCAGAGATGGGCAAACTATGGCCTCTGAACAAAATCTGGCCAGCTTCCTGTTTACTTCTTTACATCTCACAAGCTAAGGATGGTTCTTACATTTTTTAAATGGTTGAAAATGTCAAAAGAAGAATACTATTTCATGCCACATGAAATCTTATGAAATTCAAATTTCAGTGTAGCTAAATAAAGTTATTGTATTGGAGCACAGCCACACTCATTCATTTATGTGTTGTTGAGGATGCAGAAATGAGCACTTGTAACAAAGATTCTGTGGTCCACAAAACATAAAAGATATACTATCTCATGTTTTACAGAAGAAGCTTGTTGACTCCTGCCTTAATGGAAAGAACATAGTTTTATGTGAGTAGATTTGAGAGGAAAATACAGAGTAAGGAGAGATAATAATGGAGAAGAGTAGTTCTCAAACTTTAGTGTGCATCAGAATAATTCAGATCGCTTGTTAAAATACAGCTTCTGGTCTCCACTCTGAGTCTGTGATTCAATATGTCTGAAATGGGACCTCGTAATTTGTATTTCAAACAAGTCCCAAGTTGATGCTGATACTGTTGTTCTGGAGATCATACTTTGAAATCACTGATCTAGAATAGATTTGAGAAACTTCAACAATTCTTTGCTGGATAGAAGAGACTGAACCTGTAAAGCAGTCAGGAAAATAGCTGAAAGAAGTAGGGAAAAAACCAGCACTGAATAAAAGATACTCTTTGATGAGAGGGACTATTCCAAGGTTTTAAAAGTGCTAAACAATAAAGTGATTACTGAAAATAGCCTTTGGATTTAAGGAAAAGAAGTTCCTGCTGGTCCCTCTTAGTGAGGACTGCCCTGGTATACTCTTGGTATATCATGGGGATACAGCTTCTCTATATCTTATTACCGGAAGTTGAATGCAAGAAAGTCGAAGTTATTAAATGATGCATGCTAAGTTATAATCATGTCGCTAGATAACCCTGTTACATTTGAGATGGACACATGCTATCCCATTGCATGAAAAAATAAATATATAACATTGGAATAGGCAAAACAACTTATTTGATGAGTGTTAGTTACTATTATAAATAGTAAAAGCTTTATAAAATTGGGCCCAAATAAATATAACTTATATTAAATCTGACCTAAACTTTTGGCATTTTCTGCTTTAAAAAGATAAATAAATATAAAGAGCCATATTTACAGCCTAAATTAAACTGATATGCTTCTGAGATCCCCATAAATGAATTACTCCCCCTAAAATGCCTTTTTGAGTTGCTCGCCTTTTCCTAATATTGAGCTTCAATGAAAAAAAAAATTTCTAACTATCCAAGAGAAAAGGTAAGTTTCCCTTTTAAAATCATGGTTCCTTTGATTTTTTAGCCATGAAAAATAAATGGAGCATCCAATTATAAAAATAAACGGTCCACTTTTCTTAGTGAATACATTTTACTTATAAAATATGAAAGAGATTGCAGTCTTTATTGAGAAATAAAATTCAGTCATAGTTTTACAGGAACATTACCAATATTCTTCCCCCTTCAACCTTATCTCAAAGTTACAAAATTCCCTAAATCACAACCAAAACTTTATCCCCGAAATTCACTAGAAGGCACATCTGGAAGAACATCCTATGTGTAACATGGTTTGATTTCTTTTCTGCTTGGCAGCTTCCCATGAATTTACAGATTGAAGGGCCAAGCAGACATGCAAGTCCATTGGAAAAGCAGGCCACTGAAGAGAAAGGCCAGCTCTCCCCAAAGAATATGCATAGTCTTAGTTATTACTTTTTTCCTCTATGCAGTTCTTGGACAGATCGCTGTGTGTATCAAGAATTATTAAACTCTTACAGACTATGCTTGGAGCCTATTGAGATTGTATGTTGGTCGATTTTTTTAAAATCTTAGGCTCTGAATTATTGAAGATAGGGGACCAGACTAAATTTTATATTTTTAATGCGTTTTCCTGCTTCAGATTTATCAACCTTAAAAGTCTTAAAAATAAGATTAATATTAACTTCATGGACATGAATATAATTATGGTCTATGAGTAATAATTTAAACTTTGCTATTTTGGGAAGTTTTTGTTTTTTTTTTTTTTACCATTAAGACAATAGATCAAAACGAGCGCTCACTATGTTGTATCTGTGAGGGTTTGGAATAAATATTTGATCCCATGAGATATCATTAAAATGCCCAAATGGTTTTAAAGAAAATAAAAGAAAAAAAAATCACAGTAAGAAACTCAAAAACGGAAAGGGAAATATATAGGAAGATACAAGAGACAGCAGCACTGAGTGCAACTCTCACTTCTGCTCCAGCTCTCTGTAGAGGCGTTCAGTCCCTTAGTGAAATTGGATCGAGTAAAGGGAGTTGTGATAGGAAGAAAAAACGTCTCCCTTCAAGAAAATAGAAGAAGTTGGGGGTAAAAAAGTAAAATAAGAGCAACCAGGATTGGCTCTTATGGGAAGAGTGGGTAAAAGGATGAGTTCGGAAACCAGACCAACTAGATTCCGAGACTGGCTCCACTATGATGTGATCATGGGCAGATTACGTAAATTCTCTGTGCCTTTCATCCTACAAACAAAGGTAACTGATTCAAACAGCTGACGTGAAATCTAAGACAAGTGCTTAAAAGAATATCTAGTACCTACTAATCACCCTAATATATTTTATTTTTACTATTATTACCCTCTAGTGCTTTAAATAGCAGAATTAATAATAAAAAAGTAATGACTGTCTATCATATGTCCAGCTTAAACACCTCTTAATTAGTTAGTAGCAATAACTCCAAAATTTGCTATAATAATGGCATTTCCTTAGAAAGTTGTATATTAATAATTAGAAAAATATGAATATTTAAATGTCTTGCAGAAAACCCTCCAAATACCCCTACCTTAAACTAATCTGTTTCCAGTGAAAAAGAGAAAAAGCATAAATACAAGCAATTATAGGCTATAGTAACCAATTACAGTTTAAATGTTCAAAGTCTTATAAAATCTTATCCACAAAAAATGAGCTTTATATGTTACAAAGAAGAGAGAACTGTATTCGTCAATGAGTCATCCAGACAAATTTGCTACTGCTATATTCTTCTCCTTTTCTCTGCTCTATATAGCTCATCAAAGTTTGATTTCTCTGACTTGCATTTCATGTTATTTATCTCACAACATCTCGGTTCCTTCCCTGTATTACAGGCAGAAACTAGACCGTCTATTTTCAGAACATAATTATAAGGAAGCTCTTCATTATAGCAACATTTCTATTATAATATTTATTATCATCTCTGAGTAGGGGGTGGTGGATAAGGAATTAGCAAAAGCCTCCATTTTTCTTCTCAGTTTAGGTCTTTGGTAGGTCGTGGCAATATAAGACTGACTAGAATCCTATTATTTTTTAAAAATGTAAAATTAGACTACTTTACTTTTTCAAAATTTAGACATTTAAAAAGTTATTTACCTTTTACTACAAATATTATTTCTTTCCAAAGTCTCTCTTTCTTTATAAAAGTACACAATAACGGAAAACACTGTGTTCTTCAGTTGTATTATTATGACTGAGTTGTCTACCCATACCAGAATGGTTCTAGGGGCTGGCCCTGTGGTGTAGTGGTTAAGCTCACGTATTCCACTTTGGTGGCCTAGGGTTCATAGGTTCGCATCCTGGGTGGGGACCTATATACCACTCATCAAGCCATGCTGTGGCAGTGTCCCACATACAAAATAGAGGAAGATTGGCACAGATATTAGCTCAGTGACAATCTCCCTCAAGCAAAAAGAGGAAGATTGGCAACATGTTAGCTCAGGACCAATCTTCCTCATAAAATAAAACAAAACAAAACAAAACTTAGAATAGTTCTAGTCTAGCAAAATCAGGTTTGACAAACATCATATAAGCAATTACTTTTGCACTGACTTTTACTCTAAAAGCCAGAGGATATTTTTTATTAAAAATCAGTTTCCTAGATGGAATACACCTACAGCCTAGCAAATTTTCCAAAATAATATTAAAAAGACAATAACTTTCAAAAAATAAAACAATTTCCAGGCAAAGGCAATAACTTTATGATAAAATATTAACCATGTAGTACTACTGAACACATTCAAAGTATTAACAGTTCTGAACTACTATAAAAATGGACCAAATAAAAATACAAATACAGTATAGTATAGTACACAAACTTTATCAGACAATTGCCTGTGTTACAAATATGTAAGTTTTAATATTTAAGCAATTGCAATTTGAACAGTGCTTTTAATTTTTAATAATTACATGGTGTGTGATAACGTTCTTGTATAAGAGAAAAAGAGAGGAGATGAGAGAGGGAAAGAGGGAAAGAGGAAGAGAGCGACAGAGGAGGCAAAAGAGCTGGGAGGAGAAGGGAAAGAGAAGTGGAAGGAGAAGCTTTCTCAATGGATGAGAAAGGCTGACAGAGCATGCTGGAGAGAAAAATAAAATGAAGTTAATATGAATATTGAGTATGCTGTTGCCAACCCAGAGATCCAAATAATAAGTTCTTAAAATGTGTTGCTTTGTTTAACTATTCATTGACTACCAAGATGATAGATTTTGCTGAAGTTTAGTCAAGTACTATAAGGTGATTAGAGAGCTGGGGACATGAGCATTCTGGCAGATGCAGGCCAGGAAAACAAAGCAGTTTCAGATCTTTGAATTCTGTAAATATTTTGTCTTTTTTTCCTACTCTCTTTCCTTTCCATAGTGGGCACATGACTTAATACTTAATTTCAAACTTCTGACTGAATTTCCTGAAAGTGTTTTTTCTAATAGAAAAGTGTGTTTCATTTGCTCACAGGCATAAACATCCAAAACAACACAGATCAATTTTTACTGCTGTGCTAATCATGTGCTTGAAGTATTGAATAATATATTTATCTTACTACATCAGTGGACGTTTATGAAATAGATTTCAGCCTTTTGTCCAATATCAACTCTATTGCAATAAAAAGCATTTAAAAGTATGTTGATAACATTTATCAGATTAATTCAAAATTCTTTACGCTCACCACCTTGCTCAGTTTTTCCTCAGTCTTAAGATGGACTTTCAAATAATTTTATCATCATTATAATGATAATTTATGGGAAATGACATTATTTTCTCCAAACGAGAGGTTTATCTATTTTCCCAGAAGCATTTATTTTCCTCAGACAAAATAAATGGTCCAAAGGAGACTACCGTATGGTGAAACTATACTGATTTATTTCCCTAGATATATCCTAATGACTACACTTGCTCCTAAACTGGCTGAGTCCGAGGACCTTTTTTTATCCACTCATTCACCAAGTTTTCACACAGCAGCTGATTTTTCCTTTGGGAACAGTGCTATGCAAGTCAGAAGCAATGGCAAGAACAAGCATCATTTGGTGCTCTCTGGACGTTACAATTGAGCAGGATAGATGGACAATCAAGTAAGTGATTACAGTAAAGTCTGGCAAATGTGGTAAATACTGTCATTCCTCTTACTGATTGCCTTCTCATTCTTTAATAAAGATTCACACTTTTTCATTTTCGTGTGTAATGCAACACCATCTAAATCACCCTTCTCTTTCCCAAATGATGACTTATTAATCAATTTCTTCTCTCATTGAACTCTCATATGTCAGTTATTTATCTAGACATTGAAATAATAGCAATAAGGAAAACAGATATAATCTTTCTTCGTAGAGAGCTTACAATTTAGTAACTGAAACAGACAATAGGCACAAAAACAAATACATATATGAATTCAAGTAATTATGAATTCTGTGATGATAAGTCACAATAAAGAAAAATAGTCACGTGGAAGTAGAGAGGGAAGGTTTGCACAGAAACCTGATAAAGGAAGAATTATGGAAATATCTGTGGGGAAGAGCAGTCCAAGAAGAGAGAACAAAGTGGTGAAAGAAATTGACATCCTTGAGATATTGCAGTAAGACCATGCCAATGAGGCTAGATTAAGTGAAGGATATTTTAAAAAAATGTTAGGAGATAAGAGCCGAGAATTACTTAGACTATATTCTATTTAGAGTTTGCTCAGACATGTTTAAAAGTTGGATTTTGGAGCACAAACCTATTGGAGAGTTTGAGCAGCAGGCTAATGATGCAATTTAATTTTTAAAAAGATAATTCTGGTCACTTTATGAAGAATTTACTTAGGGGAAAGGGAACAGAAACAAGAAGATCAGTTAGGTGGTATCTTATGCAATAGAAATGGAGGTGATGAGAAATGGTCAAATTTGGAATATATTTTTGAATGTAGAGCCCATAGACATTGCTAAGAAATTGTATGTGGGATTTAGATACAGAGGAGAGAAATTACTTTCAGGGTTTCAGCCTGAACAACGGAGTGAATGGTTGTTCCTTATATGGAGGAGAGGAAGAGTAAGAGAGAAGCAGGCTTTGGAGCCCAAGGATCAGGAGTTCTGTTTCAGACCTGTCAAATTCATGATGCCTCATAGACATCCAAATGGAGAGATCAGGAAGATAATTGAATATATGTCTGAAACTGAAAGAGTGTCAGTTTTGAGAGCAAATGTTTTGGAGATTGTAGCCGCCCCTGACACAGGAAGGGTTAATAATCACTGGAAAAAGCTTGCCAACAAACTGTGACCTGGAGGTGAGAAGGCCGGTTAGCCAATGACGGGTAAGACCCCCTGGGGGGCAACCTAAGCCAGGCGGCGGCCGCCCGGGGACACAGATGGAGAAACGATATCGATATCGGGAGCAAGAGGGACCGTTGCCTAAGAGACCTTGCCTGCTCTGAGATAAAAATATAGGAGCACAGCAACAACATGATAATATCAAAACAGAGGCCAAGGGAGGGCTCCTTGAGAAATCACTAAGAATTCTTGGCATTCGCTAATTACTTCATCCAGAACACCTGTGTATGTTTAACAGATGTAAGCTATGCATATATTGAAATGCTGGTTATAATAAACTCAGAGTGGCCATCAGCCCTCTCCACATCTATCCTGATGTGTACATTGGATTGCGACACCGACAGAGATAGTGACATAGGTGATATAGAAATCATTTAGCTATGAACCTGGGTGTGGACTGAGTGTAGATTGGCCATGGATAAAGAAGAGTTGAAATGAAACCCAGGATACTTTAGGAGTTTTGAGTCTCCTCTAGAGGCTAAGGGAACAAAATGTTTCAGGACAGAGAATTTGATATCTCGGAGATCGAGTAGAAAGAGGACTGAGCTTGACTATTGCATTTGTCAATAGGAAGGTCAAAACTATTAATGAACTTGACAGAAAAAGTGTAATTGGAGTGAATTAATGAGAGCATGTGAGTTTGGAAAGAGGGGTTATTGTAGAAAATCATTTTTAAAACTTTCACTGCATAATGTCAAAGAGAAGTGGAGCTGTAACTAGAGAGAGTTGAGGTATCCAGAGACAGCCATTTTAGTATGAAGGATATTACCACATGTTTGTATCCTGATGAAAAGGGCATAGAGAAGATGGCATTGATGATGATTGGAGATGGAAGTTTATTTCTGGAAAAAATGATCATTAAATAGGTGAGGGGCATGATAGAGAATTGACTATATAAATACAATGAGATGGCTAGGCAATACTATGAGCCGACTTGAAATTTGTGATACTAAATATAAAGTGATTTCATTGACAATGGCCTAATTTCCCCTAGTCAGGTTCTACAGGCAATTAGAAGACACAGAGTAAATTTAAATAGGGTTGCAGCTTTGCCAGTTGAGGAAGATAGAGGGAGATGGGGTAAATGATTTAAGGGTATCTATAAATGTGATTATATGATTATAGTGATAGATTATACCATCTAAGTTGGATAAGGAGATTTTGAGATGGTGATTGGAAGTGAAAAAGGTATCATTAAAGAAGTGGAAACTGAACAGTTATTATAATGGATAGGGTAAGTGAACTGGAAATGCTAGAGATGGTGGTCAGAGAAGGGGCTGACTTTAATAACATTTTGGAGGTTACTTAGCTATTCATAGTAGGAATATGAACCTGGGAGATTGTGATAGAGGTAGGGTAGATGTGAAGTCATTGACAGTGATGAAAATAAAAAATTTGAAAGAAAAAGGAATTGGAGGAATTATTGCTTGGGACAGTCTGGTACCCAAGAGATTTATAAACTGAACTAGCCCAGGCTCTACTTCCAGGCCCGGGCTTTGGACCAAGGCTGATCTCAGTGTGGAGGAAGGAACTCATTAATTTATCTGCCCGAAGGGAGTACTTCTACTGAAATTCATACAGACAGAAGAGGTCTTTTTCAATAATTTGAACAAACCTACCTTTTGTGCTAGTGGGCCCTGGTTTGAAATCTCCAAATGTGAAGTAAGGAGTTAGGGTGTTAACATTTTCAATGGATGAGAAAGACTGACAGGAAGGTTTGCACATGACAACCACCAAAAGGGGTAGTAGGTAGTACTGTCAGCAAATGCTTCAAACAGATTGGAATTCTAGCTTAAAGAGGAGGGAAAAGCAGGAAGAACTGTGAGAAGCAAGGAAGACACTTCTCTGCTCACAGGTCCTGTGGGTGTAACATCATCCACCACTTGATAGGGTGGAGAGGTGAGCAGTGCCTTGAAGTGAAGCAGATTCTCATTAGATTAAGAAGATTAAGAAGGATTTTTTCAGAGAATAGTTTACAACCTGGCTTTACCACTTAATGAGTGTTGTCTCCCAGTTTCTTAAATTCTTTGTGCCCCAGGTTCTTCATCTGCAATGTGGGAATGATAATGTAATATGAGAATGATATTAAACTATCAGATTGCTGTGAGAGTTTAAAAAGAAAATATACACAAAGGATATAAAACATTTCCTCACCTAAATGTGACTTAATATTCTTTATTAAATAATTGTGTGTGCTGTCGTTGTTGGTGTGTGTACATGAAAAGGAGAAGATGAGGGCGGGTATGATGGGTGGGAGGGTGTGGGTAGTGACAGTCTCACCAAGAGAACTCTTAGCTGGGGAGCTTCCTTCATAAGTGGATTGCCTATCATTATTCCACACTTCACTGTAAAATCCTCCTTGTTTTACAAATACATCGCTCAAATATAATATTCAGTACCCACCAAACTTTTTATCCACTACTCCTTAATTTTTGAAGAAATTGTGAAGATTTTTACCTCATATCATTTTCTTCTTACTCAAATTTGTTTTATCATTTGACTAACTTTAATGGTGTTGGATGGTGGCCCAGCCAACACTTGGCCTTTTAATTCCTTGGCCTTTTGCCCCTGAAATTCTTCACCTTCAAAATCACTAAGTCAAACATGTCCAATTACAATAATGTTTACGTAGGGTGGCTTGGAGTACAGATGGAAATTAGAGGGGAAGCTAACTTACGTACATTACTACCAGTTTGCCATAAAGTCTGGGAGACTTGGGATTATAGCAGACAATTTTAGCTACCAATGTCACATATCCTTGTCTTATCTCTGATTTCAACCATACGTATTGGACAATTTCAACTAGTCTCCCTTCTTAAGGATCTAGCATGTTTCTCTTCACTTTTCTGTAATGGGGGCCTAGTAATGGTTTAAGAAGAGATGGAGATGGAAGGGGTGGGGAGGGCAGGAAGCCAGCCTTGATTTGTAGCATTTGCTGATTTCTATGGTGTAAATATTCCCATCATGGCCAATTTCAAGCTACAGCATGATGTAGTAAATGCATTTCTGGGAAGAGGTACAAAGCAGCAAGCAGCACTCCATTTTATTGGTATTCCACCAGACAGATAATAGACAACCACAAGAGGGTAGATGATAGGAAATAATTAGGACAAGATGGGTTTTGAGTGTTAATTACTTTTGTTTTTCATATAATTTGTTTAATTATAAATTTATGGAATTCAATTTTTAATGATAGCTGTGTTTTGCAACAGGCTCTCAAAATTCCTGGAAGATTTCTGCCCTAGAACCATCTTTAAAGCCATGGCCTTCTTCAGGGCCCTTACAGACTGCCCCTTTACATACCAGTGCAGGCTGAGAGAATGAGGGAGTTAATATCCCAGGGGTTTGTTGAGGGGGTGACCCTCAACAAATATGGATGAGAGCTACCAAATAGGTTCCCCAGCATCCTGTGCCTCCAACAGGTGTCTTTGGGAGCCAATTTTTTACACTTCTTAGTGATTCCAGCTGAAACCTCAATAGCACAACCACTTTCCCTGCTAACCAACTCCTGATTTCTTGGAATCTTATTGATAAACGACTTGCAACCATAACTTTGACCCAGGCTATGGTTTAGAGAAAAACCCCAAAACTAAGAAGTTAAAACCGGAGGCATTCCTAGTAAGCAATGAGATTCTGGAACTGGGTCACTGTGGAAGATAAAGTTATCTTAGAGCACAACTGCTTATCTATCTTACCTATGGGGATGCCTGGAAGTCTAATACTGACTCTCGGACAAGAGAATGAAGAAATAGCCTAGCTAGTAATTTATACTTAGCTATTTAATGCATGAAAATCCCAGCAGCACCCACAGCCCCCTTGTTTACTTTGTTTAGAGATGCATAGATTGATGAATTGCACCTGGTGAAATCAATTAGCAGCTGGCTTGGATATGTGTCCAATTGGGCATAAAAGATCTTCCTGGAAACTTTTGCCCTAGCTCTCCTGAAACCAGATTCCTCATATTTGTCTTGGTGGTTCACAATACAGAGTTAAAAAGCATCCTCTCTGACTGAGAAAGGAGACTAGAGAACTATGACTAGAAATTTCTTGAGCCCGCTATGCTTACCTGCACTTTATTTCTACTGCTCTGTACAAAATCTTTTAGCTTCGTTAAAGCCTTACATGAGTTTATTGAGTCCTTCCAATCATCTGACCTATGTAATCATTGTAGTCTCTCATCATCAGAAGGTAACGTGGATCCCATTGCTGATGGTAAGTGGCATGCTGTGACACCACAATTAATAAAATTCTCATCTCATCTGATTTGGGATAAGGTACAGGCAAGTTAGAAACACTGACTTTGTAGTCATTCTGGCATTCTATTGGTATGATGTACCATACACTGAGCAGTAGTAGAGACTGATGATAAACAAGACTTCCTGAGTTAATAGAGCTTCTGGATGTTTATCAGTTCTCCTAATGCATAGAGTCCAATGGGTGTGTCAGCAATCCATCATACAATAGAAAAGGTACATTTTGGATGGAGCTCTAGTGTATGCAGTGGACCTAAGTCAGTTTAATAAAGTGGTGGCACAGTGTCCTATGTTATCTGCTTGTGTTCCACTGACATCTCTTTCAACTCATACTTGTATGACTCAAGGGGGTTGGATCTCCATGACCAGCTGCTGACTGAGGAAAACTAGGGGTCTCTTTCACAAATAGTGTAGCTTGTAGTATTGGTGTTAACTAAAAATGGACTGCTGTTTCATTGAGGATACCTGTGAGAAGTACATTTGGATGTACTCCTTGAAGAAGTGAGAAGTGTCCTGAAGTGATGACCTACACTGAGTCTGGGTAGCAGTAAAAAAATGTCATAGATTGGCTTAGGAACATGGAAGGGTGAATTGAAATGTTAGAGGCAATGACATCTGGACAAGTGACATACTGATTTTTGGATCTATGGGAATGGACACATAGCAAGAGAATTTTTGTGTTTCGTGCTAATGCCCAACATAGAACATTCAAGGCAGAAGAGACACTCAAAAACCAGGTGCACATAATGTCATACCTGCCCTATCCATCGCTAACCCAGTGCTTGTACAATGAGCTTATGAGTGGAAAAGTCATGATGACGATGACGAGGATTTAAGTTATGAAAGGCCCAACAGCCTTGCCCCCTTTACAAGGCTAATTGAACTGCTGCTTTCCTGATATAAATTGAACACTTTATATCAGACCACCACTTTGTAAGAAATTAATCACATCAGATACTTTCTACCCTTCCACACCTATACCAGATAGGGGTTTACCTACCCTGATAACAGTGTCTGTGCGGGAACCATGAGAGAAGTGCTCTTAGTATGCCTGATTTCCTGACACCTGATGCTGCATAACAGAATCTCAGACCAAGGATCCATTTTATGGTGAAGAATTTGTGACTGAGAGTGTATGACCATAGAATCCACTGATCCCACCACATACACATCACTCTGAAGTAGATAGCCAAATAGAACCCTGGAATGCTCTCATCTAAGGTGTCAGATGGGAAACATCTGACAAAGTTATGGTGCTGTCCTCTAAGATGCAGTATTTATGATAATTCAGAAACTAATTCATGCTGCTGCATCACCAATAGCTAGAATATCTGGGCCCAGAAACCAAAGGTTGAAATAAGACTTATCATCCATTCAGTGACTGTTATGTGCTGAATGTGCTCCCCACTCCCCAAATTTGTTTGTAGAAGTCTTAATTCCCAGTACCTCAGAATGTGACTCTATTTGAAATAGGGACTTTAAAGAGGTGATTGAGTTAAAATGAGGTCATTAGGATGGGGCCTAATCCAATGTGAACTGGTGTCCTTATAAGAAGAGGAGATTAGGACACACACAGAGGGAAGATCATGTAAAGACAAAGGGAAGAGAGGTGGCCATCTACAAGCCAAGGAGAGAGTCCTCAGGAGAAACCACCCCTGCAGACAACTTGATCTCAGACTTCTAGCCTCCAGAAGTGAAAAAAAAATAAATTTCTATTGTTTAAATCATCCAGTCTATGGTACTTTGTTAGGGCAGCCCTAGCAAAGTAATACAGTGACCAACTTACAGAATTTATATTTTCTGTATTTTCATCCTGGGTTCTGCTGTATTGAACGTGCTGGTTTGGAAATAGAAGGAAATACGTCCTTTACTGAACCTGGGTTTTGATTACTGAACCAACAGACAAATAAATTACTACATTGACAGGCATAACTGATCCTCATTATTATGAAGAATAGGATTGTTCTTACATAATGGGGACAAAGAGAGCTGTGTCAAATTTGAAGAAGTCGCTGGGGAATTTCCGCAGGCTTCTATGCTGGTTGAATAGGCAATTGCAGTGACCAGAGTGTGAAAAGACCGAGGCAATCAAGGGCTCAGACCATTCAGGGTTGACAGTGGGTCCCCTAATCAGGCAAGTAAACTTGACTGGCTGCAATGCTGGCTGAAAGCAAGAGAAAACTAGAATGGGTGGTGGAGGAGGGTAAAGATGAATATCCTTTAGGGCTCGAGGTGTAGAAGCAGAGGCCCATTTCTGCTATACTCTATGCTTTTTCAGGGATTATGGATGGCCACTTCCTTGTAACAGGGCTGGTTACATGATTTGTGGGGCCCAACGTAAAATGAAAATGTGGAGCTCCTTGTTCAAAAAGCAGAAAGAAAATGCTGCTCAAGATACTAAATTACTGTTTCAAACTTTTTCCTTTCTTCTTTCTATTCTCTCCCTTGACCAGTCAGGGTGTTTTTAATTTGCTACGTAATAGCCCTCCAGTAAGGGATACTTCCCAGGGAAAGTATAGACCTTCCCAGGTGCCCAGATGCACTCCCAACTCAGTGTATGCACAAGTGGCCTTTGGGATGTCAGGCTGGCCCTCCTGCCAACACACCAGGCAGGGCAGGAGGAGGATGTGGGTGGGGGAGAGTCAATTTCTCTTTTTCAGGGGCACATAGCCCCGACTCATGATGGATGGGTGACCCCCAAGGATTGCAACCTCCAAGTTGGGAAGCAGTCAGTTGCAGGTCAGCTAGAGGCTTGTCTCTGCCTAGTTGCCTGCCCTGATGCTGTGGCAAGTACCGGACTGCAAATGTCATGACCCACTCCAAGACACTGTGGGGTATGCACCCAACAACAACCCACCTTGCACCTGTGCCCAGGCTGCTGTGGGGGTCAAAGGAGGATGGTAAAACATAGGCCTCCTCCCATTGATGTGACCCCATGGTCGTTCTGGGGGAAGGGAAGCATGGCAGCAGTGGTCTACAGGCCAGGGTGGGAAGGGGAACTAGGCACCTGTGGTGCTAGCACAAGGGGAGCAAACAGCCCAGAACCCTTCCCAGGGTTGTGGTGGGAGATGGGGCAGTTCAGGAGCCAAGGCTCCAAGTACCCTCCTTCCTGTCAGTGTCAATCTACCCGCACACACACACACACATGCTTCATTGTTCCATCAGATTTCACTTACAAAACACAAATTCAAAGAGAACATTCTAAAGACTTTCAAGACAGTGATTGCAAAGCATTAAACTTCAGGAGCCAGGCCTTACTGAGCATGAACCTTGCAGGATTGTACTGGTCACAAGCCAATGAGGCTGCCTCTGTCTTGAAGAGTGGAATGACTATAAGGCCTGAGTGGATCTGAGCAGTGCAACAGTCAGATTGTAGCAAACACTGATGGGGTCCTGGGTCACATTCCTTGGCCTGCCTCTGATTTTATCCACAGCTTTGGTGGATAGTTCTGACTGGTGGTGAAAACACTCACCTTGACTGTGGGTTGCATAGCTTGACGTTTCTGCTTTAGGGCTGTTGCTGAAACCAAAGGAACTCGCAAAGCCTGTGCACAAGTGCAGCATGAAAATTTGTGGATATAAGAGCCCCTGAGGGCTATTTTCAATCAATGTGAGATCGGAGCTGGTGGACAAATGCACAGACCCTTCATTCTCTAAAGGCTCATTTTTGAGAGGCATTTTCAAAGCTTCCTAGAGATCCTGGTGGAAATGGATTCCTTAGTTTCTACAGCATTATCATTTTGCCTTGCTTTCTTTCTCTTTCCTCACTCTTGATTTTTGGAGTCATGTCCCAAATAAATCTCATGCCCCCAAGTCATTGTCTCAGGCACTCCTTTTGGGGATTGCAAATTAAGATGTGAGTCGGGGGAATGAGCAGCTGGTACCACTACTTCCTTTGCCAATGTACCCCTCAATCAGTCTCCAGTGCATTAGCAATAATTCCTTATAATTTAATTATGTGAATTGTAGAGTCTTGAATAAAATTTCTGAGATCTTGATGGGACTTCTAGAAGCTGGGGAAATAAAAACTTCATTTCAAAGCTGCAGTTTCTTCTCCTCCAAAAAGTGGAGATCTTAATCTCTCCATCCCCTGCCCCCCACCCTTTTTGGAACATATTTTTTCTCCTTTATTCTGGTACTCTGGGAGCGTCTCAAGAATTATCCTTTTAATTCCAGATGTACACAGCAAATAAACAAACCACTGTTTGGGATGAAATCTTTGAGGTAATAATGGAGTTTTAAACTTCTAAGCCCAGGGTTCTTTTGATAATATAGATTGATGTCTATGCCCTTTTGAGTCAGAACTTTGTCAATAAAAATTGTACTGCTCCTTTTGGGAGAAATGTTTCTTTTCCAGATATAGATTGTATAACTGCACTGTGCAGCATACTGATGCTTATTGGCATGGACATAAATGTTTTCATATTTGAACAGTCACTGAGGCCATAGTTGAGATCCAGGGGCCTTCAGACAAGATGTGAAGGGTTGGTCTGTCTTTGGTCAGAAAAATAACCATGAAAAGAACTAGGCTAGATTTTTTGAGGCTCATGCTGATCCACAGGGTAAAACATTCTATATTCTAATCTTTGTACGTAGCCACTTAGCCTCTCAAGCCAGAAATTCTGAACTCATCCTTCTCTTTTCCTAACCAAATGGCATCAATTCACCCAAGAGTCCTGTTGATTCGACTTCTTTAATTTTTTGTTAGTTCTTTTCTCTCTGTCAGCCCACCATCACCACTATGTCCTTGGTTTAAGCATTTCTCATCGACCTCACTTACTACATCTCTATCCTAATTGGTTTCATTGACTCTATTAATGCCCTCTCTGAGACATCCCACACACAGAATAACATGTAAGACTGTGAGTTCTTTAGATCGGTGCTCTCCAATAGAACTTTCTGCAATAATGGGCATGTTCTATACCTGCAATGTCTTATTAAACATTGGATTGCTACTAGCCACACGTGAGCACTTGAGATGTGGATAGTGAGATTGAAGAATTGAATTTTTAATTTAAATTAAATTAAATTAATTAAAATTAAATAACCACATTTGGCTATGGGCCACCATATTGGACAGTACATCTCTAGAACGTAAACTCCATGAATAGGTCTTTCCTTAGTCATCAGAGTTTGACTATTCCTTCGTACTTGTTCCTAAAAGCCCTCGTGCGCATGATACTTTACTGTTATGTCTCATCCTAATAGTTGTAGCTTCTTGAGGGTAGAGATCTTATACTGAAAATCATAATTAAAATACCAACCTCAAAAGCAATAATTGCAGATGATTAGCACTACCTCTTCCCCCCTTGTTCCTATTTTAGTCTCAGAAAAGATTACACACATAATTCTATTTTCTTGGAAAAGTCATTGGAAGAACACCCTTTTCTCTTACCCCACCATTTACTTGCTCTTCTTTATAGGGGGAAGACTACAGAATCTGATCGTAGAAAGCCTACCATTCATTAGGCCACATCACATATGTGGGGTTCCTTTGCCTCAAAAATTGGTAACAAAAACCTATAACTTCCCTAGGCTTTGAAGCAGGCTTCTAGAAGAAGGCTTGGTGACTCAGAGACTGTAGTCTTTTCCACTTTCTACAATGGCAGAAACTGAATTCGTGAGGTGGGCCAAAATCTTCTATATTAGGAGTATGTAAGTATATTTGAAGTTACCTTTGCACTTAATGTTATCAAGAGAGGACTTCCAAAGTCTTAACTGGGAGGAGAAAAGATAAAGCTCCAATTTGCTCTTAAATTCACGTTCTTCAATTCAATAGTTCCACGGAGCCCTATACTTTAGGACTTATAAGGGCTTCATTTAGTAATGATTCCTCTTACATCTTATCTCAGTTGGTTAAAATCTAGATAAAGAATTGCTTAGTGTTTGGTATCCCTAGTTCCCCAAGAGTGGTAATGGCTAGCATTTACTTGGGACTTACTCTGCACCACTATGTGGTGAATACTTTGCTCCTTCTTTCATTCAGATGGTATGTACTGAATACCTATACTGTTCCAAGAACTGTGCTGGGTGATAGGGATATACCAGTCAGCAAATAGACCTGGGTCTTGCTGATACTGAGCTTATATTCTAGAGGGGAAGACAGATAATAAACAAACAATAAAATATGTAAACCAAATAAATACATATTTGTAAGGTGCTTTGAAGAAAACAAACAAGGTGCCGTGATGAGAAAAGGTGGGGCATAGCGTGATACATCTAGACAGGCTGAGTAACCCCAGTAGACTTTAATCAGAGATCTGAAGAATAAGAATAACAAGCCATACAAAGTTCTGAAGAGCGTTCCTGGTATAGGAAATGGCACATAATGATCCTGAGGTAGACAGTCGCTTGAAAATCCGTGTGACAGGAATATAGAAAGTATGGGGTGAGCAGAATACTCATAGTAAAGTTATTATTGTCCATACTGCAGACAAAGAGGCTGAGGCACAGAGAGGTAAATTTTAGCTTTCCCAAGGTCACACAACTAGTAAGTGACTGAGCCAGAATTTTAACCACATCCATAAGACTCCAGAACCCATGGTCTGAATCTTGAATATCTAACATGATAAGTGTTTAAATAAATGAGAAGATTAATAAGTAAATGTTGCAAAAGGGATGATCTAGAACATTAAAACTTACCTAATCAGCCAAAATGTCAACACTAGTCCAATAATAGGAATATTACTTAAGGTAAAAGTCATGTCGATGACAGTCACTGAATCAACACAGGCATATAATACGCCAGCCAGAGATAAGCTTTTAGTTGAGGTTTAACACAGTAAAATTTGTGCCAAAAATCCATTGTGAAAACAAACCTATTAGATGTCACATCCATATAATTTGGTAGTTAGGTAATTTCTTACCATTTTTAAAAATTATTCTTTATGATAATACCATTGTTTTAGCTACATAGAAGAATTTGTTTGGTGTTTAGTGTAATTTTCTTCTTAGTTCACAAAAAATATAGAAATCACATTTTGTTATCTCTATGTCCCACTATATTATGAAGCCATTACTATCAATGTCTTTTATCTACTGGCCATGAGATACAAAGAAGTTAATCTCCTAGGAGTCTATTTCAGAACGACTCCCTAGGACTTTGATTACACTATGCAAAGATAAGTAGAAATAGTAGGAGCGTCTTATTACAAATTGTTTGTTTATAGATACAAGGAGTCACTGATGAGAGGATGTTTGATTATTAAGTCACGATTTTTTGATATTTTATAATCAGGTAGCCCTTTGAGAATTTAATGTTGGCTATGAGTCCTCTCCTTGCAAAATGTATGTAGGCAAGTTCTCAAATTTTGCAGGGTTCCCAGTTCCCTAAGGCTATCATCCATGGGCACTAAATAACATTAAAAAAGTTAACAATGCCTGCTTTAAGACCTTTGATTCTAGATCACTTTTCCAGAAATATCTATGTAAAATTTCCATGTGTATTTCCCTTATTTTATTTATTCCTTGATTTTTTCAGTTATATATATGTACTTCTATTTTTTATGCCTTTTTTTCATGTAACACTTAACATCCTTAATTTAAAGTTTAACAAAATGAGTGTATGCATGTATATACACACACATATGTTTATGTGTGTTTGTATGTGTAATGCGTTTTTAACACTTGGTCTTGTTTCCAGGTCCCAGTCTTTTCCCTCAGTCCCTCAGGGTTGATATATTGTGCTAATGCACTGATTTCTACTAGATGTTCATTTTATCAACAGCTTCTTGGTGTACTTTTCTTTTCTTTCAGAGAAGCTCTGCTCCCAAAGTCTATTGCCTTCCTAGTCTTAGAATATTTGAAGATTTCTGACAGCTTTTAGTATCCAGTGACAGACTTGCCAGGCTAATAAGAGTAATAAGATTAAGATCATGGTTGAATTTTTGTTTTAATACTTTATTCAGTAACCTCTTATTTTAAAGTCATATCCTAAGTATCAGAAGTTAATGAAATATAATGTATATTTCAAAGAGAGTAAATTTGAGTAAATAGTTTTTATATGTTTGAAACCCTGCTCAACTCCATCCAGCTGCATCATCATTGTGCTAATGCACTGGTCTCCAGCAAAAGCAGGCATGAGTATGGGTGGACCATTATGCAGATACAGATACAGCTCAGAATGGATATCTTCTTATCGGTGCTTCCCCAGAACATTTGTTGAGAAAATTTAACATTCTCATAGTTAACTTCAGAAGTGTTCCCATGGATGACAACCCGCTCTTAGAATTACCGTGTGTTAATCGTTATAACTACTACTAAAAGGGCCTCATGGTCAAACATTTGGGGAATCAATGAACTAAACTTAGGTGAGCCTTTGTATTTCTAGGATGTTTTGTGAAGCTCCAAAAGAAGATAATATAAGTAATATTTTCAAAGCCTATATGACTTTGAACTTTGGACCACTTTTCCTACAAAAGACAAGAAGCATTTATGTTTTGGAAGCTTTCTTCTATATAATGGACAATCAGGATCATGTGCTTTGACAAGACATGAAGGGACAGCTCATGATTAAACATGGGGAGCATTCAGAAAATCCTGAGAAAGACCTGGGCTTCACCACAAAAATCAGATCATAATTCCTGACCCCTTTCTCAGCATTAGCAAAGCAAAGGACTGAGAAGTCTGCAATAGACTTGCCCTGAAAGCCCACTTAGGCTGCACATTCCTAAAATATTTCCTTTGATATTATATTCATTAGAATTGCATTCCACATACTTTTGGAGAATAGAAGGATGATTGAAAAACTCTTGCTGTTTGGTCTGAGCTCCATATCTGCTATGTTTAGGGGTGTTACCACTCCAGGAAGCACGCAACGTCATTTTACTTTATCCTTCTATGCAGGTGGAAACCCTTCAAGTATTATCCTTTCAAATGACTGACTAAATATTTACTGTCTTTAAAAATATATTTTCAGCAAAATCCAAATCAATTTATTTGCTAATATGGTTCAGAGCACCTTCTCTATGAGGTAGTATTCTATATTTCAACAATAAAAAAGTCAACCTGAAGTTTTGCAATTTTTCTTTTCATGATCCAAAATTACACCAATTGGTAAAATTGTTGATAAAAATGTGCTGTTGAATGTTTATAATTAATTGTTCAATGATGTAAGATTCCTATTAAATTCCCCTCATGCATAAAATAAAATATCAAGCAAGAGTATCTCTTTGGCTCTGGGCAAGATATTTCATTTTCTAGGTTATGCTCCCTACTCAGTTATCTTTGACTTTTTTTATTTTTGTACATTTGCTGGTCATATACCAGAGAAACGTATTGAAGTGAAACTAGGGGCTGGGCCCGTGGCTGAGTGATAAAGTTCGAGCACTCCACTTTGGCAGGCTGGGGTTTCGCCAGTCCAGATCCTAGGTGTGGACCTAGCACCATTCATCAAGCCATAGTGAGGCAGTGTCCAACATAGCACAACCAGAAGGACCTACTACTAGAATATTGAACTATGTACTGGGGACTTTGGGGAGAAGAAGAATGGAGTAAAAAGAAGATTGGCAACAGATGTTAGCTCAGGTGCCAAGGAAATTGAAACCATAAATGATAGATACCTAATTTTGTTAACCATATACAAGGTAGAATCTCCTACTGTGAATATGGGAGATGTAAGTTGTGTTAAAGGTTATGAGGTCAGTTTGGGATATGCTGATTTTATTTTATTTTGTTTTATTTTTAATTTTTATTTTTTTTGGATGTACATCATATTTCAAATTCTGGATACATTACATCATGTTCACCACCCGAACACTAATTATAGTGCATCCCCTCACATGTGCCCCTAATCACCCCTTTTTTCTCCCCCTACCCCCTTCCCCAATGGTAACCACGGGTCCAATCTCCAATGCTATGTGGTTTTTTTTTTTTTTGTCATTTTTATCTTCTACTTATGAGTGAGATCATATGGTATTTGACTTTCTCCCTCTGACTTATTTCACTCAGCATAATACCCTCAAGGTCCATCCATGTTGTCACAAATGGCTGGATTTCGTCATTTCTTATGGCTGAGTAGTAGTCCATCGTGTATAAATACCACATCTTCCTTATCCATTCATCCCTTGATGGGCACCTAGGTTCCTTCCAAGTCTTGGCTATTGTGTATAATGCTGCAATGAGCATAGGGGTGCTGATTTTAAAATCCACACATTACAGCCAATTGGAGATCCTCAGAAGAATTTATATGCATGGAGCTATATTTTACGAAAAAGATTGGCATTGGAGATTCAGTGTGGAATACCATTCCCATATATGTTAAAATTGAAGACTTGTGACTTGATGCAATTTCCAAGGAAAAGCATATAGCATGGCATGGGAAGAATATTAAAGACACAATCCTGCAATTTCAGCACTTAAATGGAAGGCAGAATAGTAAAAGATACGGGAAATCACTGAGAATAAATGACCAGAAATGTAGACAAAGCAGGAAAGACTGAGTTCTTGGATGCCAAGAAAGGGGGGATATTTAAGGTAATATAATATCAAAAGGACTTTCTTAATGCTCTTAAGATAATAGTCAAGATGAGAATAGAGGAAGGGAGGAAAGAAGGTCAACAAAATATAAGATCAGGCCCGAGGGCCCAGAGGGGACACTTGAGTATTTGGTCTCTTTTAAATAATGACAGAAAAAATAACACCGATCAATTGTTCTGCTTTGTCTGTATAAACTCTATCTCACAGTAAATAATAGTTGATGAAGAGAAATTAGTCTTTATAAAACTAAGGTAACAATTAAATAAGGAAAGAATGATGAAAATCACTATTTTGAAATTATTAATGAATAATGATTTGGCAATGACCATTGATTACTGTTAACATCACAGAAAGATAGCCTGACTTTAAGTGTATAGTGATGTAAGTACACAAACTACTTATCATATATTCTTAAAAAAAAATCAAACTTGAGTCTGATTCATCTGAATCTGTGAGTCCAACTGCCAATTTACAGGAAATAAAGGGATCATTCGGATATTGATTCAAGGGAACTCTAAAAAAATGTAGGATAAAAGAAGGGAATACTGATTAAATATTTAAAAATATTTTAAAAGATTGTGAATTTTTAGGTAGTGTAATAGTATTATGATTATAGTTTAAAAATAATCCCTTTATTTTGGAGATCCAGACTGAAATATTCATTTATGAAATGATAAAATATCTAGGCTTTTTTTTAATCTGAGAGAAGAAAGAGTTGGTGGAGTTATGAACAAAACAAGATTGGCACTGAGTTGATAATTGTTGCACCTGGCTTACCTGTACAGGGAAATTTTGATAAAATCAAAATTTTATCAAACTTTATACCTTTGAAATATTTGATAACATTAAGTTAGAGCAAATATAGAATGAGAGGAAAGATTGCAGAGAAATGAATTAGAGGAAGAGATAAGAAAGTTAAGGTAACTCTTTTATATGTTTTGACAGTGAAGAAATAGTAAAGTAGGGTATCCAAAGATGAGACTAACATTTACTGAAGAATTATGTGGTGGGCACTCTTTTCACTCTTTATGTATATATTTTTAGCATCTCATAGTAGCCATATTATTTTCTCATCTAATAGATGAAGGACCTCAAGGCAGGGAAGTTAAATGGCTTGTCTGAGTTCACACAACTAGTAAGTGACAGAGCAGGATTTGCTGTGCTGGCTCCAGACAATCACAATGCTGTGAACTCCCCCATGGAGATGTAGGGAATGAGGTGAAAGGAGTCCTGACAGAGATGGATGGCTGAGGATATTCGAGACCAGGAATAAGTGATGGAACAGACTCCAAAGCAAGTAGGAGAGCGTCATCTGGAACTCAGACAGAAAAGGGTTAACTTTAAAAGAGGCAAGGGATATGTTAATGAGCACTGTGATCTAAGGAAAGGTACTTAACCTTGCATAGTCTCCATTTCTACCCTTGTTCAAAGGAAAAACAGAATAAATGTCTCACTTAAAGGATTGTTATGAGAATTGAACGAAAATTTTTACTTTCTTGAAACAGGATCACCAAGAAATTTCAAATCGAAATGAATAACCCAAACATATTAATATTTTTCATATCAACGTTTAAAAAAATTAGAAGGATGATCTAAGAACTGATAACTTTCTGTGAAAA
Organism: Equus asinus; assembly: GCF_041296235.1. Classification (NCBI taxonomy): domain Eukaryota; kingdom Metazoa; phylum Chordata; class Mammalia; order Perissodactyla; family Equidae; genus Equus; species Equus asinus. The sequence continues at coordinate 111,580,112 of NC_091792.1, read as the reverse complement.
GAACATTTATCTGTAGTTCAACATTTCTGCCAGTTTCATTCCAATTTATTATTTTTTAGTCTGCTAAATTCAAGTAAAATTACATTTAATATTTTATATAAAATTTTACTTGATTTGAATGGCTACTGTAGATTTTAAGAACTATCAACTTATTTTATTTTTGGTAACAATTTAACAGTGAATCACCTGTGGGCTTCAAAGTTCCATAAGTGAAGTTCAGATATAGCTGAAAATAAGTAATAAATATTTATTGCAATTTCCTGTGCTTGTAGTTGAGAAAAATGACATAAACTAGAAAGATATATTGAATTAAATTGTGCCACTACTCAGTGGAAAGATCACAAATAGGACAAACTATTTTTGACTCTCAAAGTTTGGCTTATTCTAAAAACCAAATATGTTAGAAATGTAATCAGTCAGATCCTGGTTCCTACCCAAGGTTTACACTTTGCTTTGTGAGAATGTGCAAATCACTTTTTCTTGTTAACCTTCAGTTCCTGCATCAATTACGTGAGAAGGTTGGCCTAAATGAATCCATTGTCTAGATAGCATGGGCAAAATTGTGGAATCAGTAGTGGAAAGTTCATGGATTAGGTCTCAAATAACTGTGGGTTTCATCCTGCTTTTGAAGAGTAGCCAGGCCCTGGGCAATTTCTTAAGCGCTTTGAGTCATGGTTTCCTCATCAGTGAAGTAAAGACAATAAAATGTATCTCAAAGGTAAGAGTGAAAAATTCTAAGACAGAATAGTGCATTTTTATTAAATGTTAACTTTTTCACCACCACTCCATCTTTCCTCCTTGGTCAAGAGTGCCTATAGGATTGGGGGAAAATACCTTTTATCATAGAATCTTTACCTCTGTAGCAAAGCAAGGACAAGAATAGTCTACCCGGTGACAAAGAAATCAGAGCGTTTACATGAGAATATCTACTAGAATATTAAATGGTATTCCTTGTAATAGTGATTTTATGCATAGACAAAGGAGTTATAGATTATTTCCCTAGGCATGGTGATGCTACTTTTCAAAATGTAAATGTAAAAAATACAAATATGAATCATTTCCTTGAATACAGCAGATTGTTTGTTATGCTTTTTACAAAAGGATACCAATATGATATAATATATGCAGAAAAATTGGGAGCATTTATAATTAATGACACCCCTTGTTGTAAGAATGCAACTCTTCCACCTTAAGCCATAAGCAGATCCTTGGCAATGAGAAGATGACCAGCTAGTGCTGGTCAGCAGAAAGTCTCTTTTGCAGATGGTGCACACAGTTTTCTGGTTTTTCAGGTAATGTTGTATCACACTGCCACAAATTAACTTCTAATTAGGTTTCACATAATTATGCTCATGTCCTATATTCTCAGTGTCCAACTCTAGTTTCAAAAAATATTCTAATGCAAAGATTCATGAACAGGTCTTGGAGGCAAATGGATGCTGATTGAATTTTAAATATTTAGCATAAGAAATTTAAACATTTTATTAGAACTAACCAAAATAATTATACAAAGGTTGTAAGTTTAAAGTCTTTTGGGGGAGGGTCAAGCATGACAATATGATTTAACTGTATTCAAAGGGTTTTTTTATTTTCTGAAAAAATATAAAATTTCATATCTTACACTACAAAAACATGTACACAAAGCAAATGCACATAGAGCTTCAAATGGGGAAAAACAATACAGAAATGCTAATTTCTCATGGAAGTAACGCTGAGGCAGGGGCTTGAGATATTCTGGTGCCTAGCATAGAATAAGATGCGCTATACCGCTGCTTCTTATCTGCCTGAAACTAAGAGACTTTCATAAACATATTAACAAAAGACCGAGTCTAAGTTTTATTCCCAGACTATTAGAAATGAAATTTACACACTTTTAAATAATTAATTGTGAAACTATAGCAGTCTGAAGATTCACAAATATGTTGACCACTAAAACTTCTACCGTTAATATAGCCCAGCCTGAATAAACATGACATATTTTGCCACCTTCAATTTTTTTCCTTTTCATTTAAAAGAAACAAATGACTTTTGATTCTGATTATTATAAATAGACTTTTTTGTTTTAAAGAATTGGTGTCTTCTCCTAAGCCATAATTACGTGGTCATTCTGAATAAGAACATTCAATCTTTTATGTGTAAAAAGATTTTTTCATAAATCAACAAGAAATGAAAAGAAAGTTCTTATCTATTTCTCCTTTGATACATTACTATATAATTAACAACATAATAGAGAAAAATACTCAATGTAACCAGCTGTGCTACAGAGTTGAAAAAATGACTTATTCTAGTTATTAATCTCAAATAAAACTAGCATTCTGATTGTTTATTCTTTATCATCATCATCATCTTATTGTACCTACTTTTTATTTTCTTTGATCTTAAACATCTGGCAGGACATAAGCAAAGACAGTTTACTATCATACTCAGCTTCCTTTTTCCTTATTTTAGAAAAAACAAAATGAGAAAAGGATCTTATTCTACTATGCAACATCATACATCTAGTAAATTTCTAACATCTGACTCAGATAGCATTTGCCATCCAATGCACAGTTACAGCCAAAAATGTCTTCCACAGGTAAATATCTCTGCTTGTGCTTCTGAGAACCCATTTTAAATGGGAGAAAGAATGGTGTTAAAACAATCTTTGACTTTCACATAGAGATTAAATAGCAGACATGCAAATACATGTGTTCAATTGATATTAATTTTTCATTTGAAACTTGAGACATGAAACTATCTCTTCACCATTTCCAAATGGTTAAAATTCTTTCACGAACTGAGTTAAGGATATTCTGTATTGTTTTGGCAACTCTGACACTAATGCTGGCCACAGTTAAGTTTAGATAGAATATCAGACTATAATTTTTACAGTAATTCTGTCACTTTAGAACACTGACTTGGTGATTAAGATACAAAAAAGAAAAGACCATGCACGTTAAATTTTTGTTTTTAAATGGGAAAATCAGAATCTTTACATTTTTACATACAATTCATACATTTCAAAGGCCAAGAAGAACAATTGGTAATATGTCATTTTTACATGGGAGCGAATGGCAAGATTAGGAAATGAATTATGATTGATAAAAGTAGTAATTGAGTGACTTTAACAGGTATCAGTAAGTTGAAGATGACTCCCTTCTTGTACCTATTTTTCAAAGTTCAACATGGAGAAAGACTCATGCCCTAACAGTATTGTTACTGATAGTTACAGTAACATTATATATTATTTGACAAATCTATCTTATGTGCTAAAATTATTGAGTGTATGTTTTATTTTTGGTTGTCTGGTGGGTGACAAAATGAACCAAAAGGATAAGAAATCACACAATCAAGATTTGTCAAACCTTGCTCTGGGTTACCGCCTCACTGCATTTCACGAGAGCTGCCTCTTCTCTTTGTCCCACTTCTCACATTTATAGATGTGATTGGCACTTCCCAATTGGTGACATATCCAGTGGTGAACAAATATTTTAGAAAGGAATTATTCCTTTCTAAGGGGGAGGGAGGAAGTACATCTTATTTGAAAGTCTCTTTATTTCTTCTAAAATCATATTGACTTTCCTTAGAAATTCTCAGCCAAAGTGAGATATGGATGAAATTCCTATCTGTTTTACTTTCATCTCAATTTGCTTTCCAAAATGACCACCAAGATTGCAAAGGGAGCAAATAAATCTGATCCAAATTAATTTATAATGTTCTTTTGTGAAAAAGAGGAAGTCTACATTGTAAGTTCAAATTCTAATCACTTAGATATACTCTATCCTGACCTTCCAAACATCTTTAAACATATAAAGTTAGAAGACAATTCAAAAAGTATCTTTGTCACGCGTAAGTAATTGTGGTTAGTCCATCAGCTCCAAAATTTATGGTAGTTTCGCTTTTAAATCAATAAGTGTATTCTTACTTGGAAGTTTTTCAATTGTTACTTTATCACTTAGATTCAATTATTTTTACAAAATTGAGTAAAGTGCAGTACAATCTCCAATTATTTTGTACAAAAGGAATTAGTTAATTTTATGTTTCTTAAAATGAACAAATCATCTTTAATAATGGTGATACCTGCTTACTTGTGATTTTTATCAAGACGGTGTAAAATCCACATCCCTCTACTTTCTCTGGGAATTTCACTAAACTAATACAGTATACTTGAAGCATAGTTTGTGCGGACGCCTGGTATAATATAGACCTAAAAAGGAATTATAGCACTAACTGGACAGAACTCAAAATACCATTTGAAAATTGTTTAGAACTTTTTCTTTTTTTTTTTTTTTGCTATATTCTTTAGTAAAGAGTTACTTTACTGCTTAAGTAAAAGGTGGGAAGGGTAGAAAGAAGTTATTTCCCAAAAGTTGATTCCTTTACGTGCTAACATTCAACTAAAATGGGTGCTTGAGAAAGAGAGAGACTCATTAACATAATGCAGGTATATTTCCTATGGAATTCATTAATCCAGGCTATTCTTATATACTATTGCCATTGATAAATCATGAATAGGCTATATTTTGTTTAAATGCTGTGCTCCTTGAATAATCACATGTCATCCCATAATTTCTATAAAGTGTAATCCTACAAAAACTGTGGTTGTTTCCCCAAGGAGCTCAGTTTTGTTCCAGTTATAATAAAAGTAGAATTTGTACCACAAATGTCAGTCTTCACCAAGTGTGGTATACAGAACATATCTTATTTCCTTTATAAGGCCAATTAAATAATACTTTGGATGGATTCATCACAATAAATTCAATTCGATGTAACTGAATACAAGATGAAATTACCAAATGAATAAATAGCCACTAACAAATGAAACATAAGTCTTGAAGTAGGGAAGATTCCAAATATATATGTTTATCATCATTCCATTGCTGCCTTAGTTTCAAAATTTCTAGAGCTGGGCCACAAGGGAGATGGTTACAAAGGATTAACACTTAGGGGTAATGCTTAGTGCTATGTACCTGGATTTAACAACATTAACAGAAGCCTGCACAGTTAAATCCTTCTACATCCTGCGGAAAATGTGCCCTTCGGTGTCAGCTTTGCTTGACAAGATATTTTCTGGGACTCAGAAAGGTGAAATTTCTTACAGGGGTGCAAGATTAATGGCTAGAAGAACTCCATTGTCACAGATATCACAAAGTGTTTTTAAAAAGCCAAAGGGGATTTAATCTTATAGACATTTCCTGTTAGTGAATGAAGAGATTTAGTAGCTTTTGGACACATGAGAGGAAAAAAGACACAAGCTTGTGTTCAATTTTGTTTTACTGCTTCCCTATTTTTCTTATCGATATTCTACTCTGGAACACTTGTTCCTGTATGTTACTAAAATTAAAACGCCATTAAAAATGCAAGCAGAATGGTAATGCACACATGTGAAAGCATACACACACAAAATTCCAACTTAAATTGATTCCTGGGTATATGGCAAATTATACAGTATATACACATTTATTACCTAATAGTTTCTAGAAGAGCAACTAAAAGTAAGTTTTATAACACAGAAAAATAAATATACACCCTGTATTGTACTTGTCCTCACTCAAGCAACATGTTTATACACTAGTTTCTATAACTTAACGCTGTGTAACAGCATTTTAAAATTACAAAAGAAGATATCTATTAAGAAATTATCTAACCATATTGCTCTTCAATACACTTATGTAGACAATTACGACTTGAAGTAAACTTCAGTAAATTGCAGCTTTTGTTAGCCCACAAATGGCTATACGACTTTTCCTTTCAAGTAGATTCTGGGAAGTTTTGAGAGGGGCTGCCTTAATTCAGTCTATAAAGGTGCTGTATAGAGTTATATATTTCATGTACAAAATTTTCTAGAAGCAGTGGGGAGGATTTTGCTGTTGTAACATAAGATAACATTTAACCTCATGTTCTTATTCCATGCAGGTTATATTTGCTTCATGAAAAATGAAGACACCAAGAGGAAGATAAGGAGATTTTAGGAGAACACTGGTTACAAATTCTGTGGCTGAAACAAATGCTCCCTAAGGTTTAGAAATCACTGAATATTCCCTTTTTCCCCTTTTTTGTTAAAATAAATCTCAGAGCTTGTTTACAAAGTGCAGAATCATTCACTTGAGGAAGTGACATTAAAATGAAGTTACAACGGCACCATCCCATTTACCAGCTGCACCTTCATTTCTTGAAGGCTGTTCATGATCTTCTTCTGGTGACCGACAAGAGTCACTCCAAGCCGCCTCAAATCCCTGCGTGAAGAAAGCACACATTGGATGCATGTATTGATTCAATTTGTAGCACACCTCAATAGTCACGCTGGCAAAGAGGCAAACAGTTTGCAGAAACTAATTAGATTACAGTCCCAATTTAGACACACAGGGTCCAATTTACAAAGGCAGGCTCCAAAATTGTACCTTGAAAATCTGCTTGCAGTTAAAGAAGTAATTATAACAGGGAGTGAATTAATATATATTTGCCATCTTTTTCGGACATCGTTAGTTTGGTGGCACAGACTGGTGAAAAAAACAAATTTGCACAAGCTTACCAATAAATATTTAAATTGAAGGGTACAATTTCATTGAACAGTTTTGAAAATGTGGACCTACAATATGAACAAGCATTTCTTTTTTGCTAAAAGAGGGGAGTATAAAATACACTTTTAAAATTTCACAGCTAAGCAGATGAAGACAAAACCTCTTCAAACGACTCAGTCAGTACAATTGTTTTATATAACAGATATCTTCAGGGGATAATCATTACTATGTCACTCTTAGAACACTTCTAAATATTTTACTTTTTACCTTGAACCCAAAGTACCACAGCTTTGTTCCTTTACCAAATAACATCCAGCCTCTTATTGGCATTTAGAGCATTCTGAAGATTACACGCTATCAGAAAGATTTTTCAATCAAGATACTTTCACCCCGTTTCTTTTTAACAAGCTTATTATTTGAAAGAAAATTACAAATGCTTAGATTTCTAAACTAACAGCATATTAAGCATATTATGGAGTTCAAGGCCAGTGACCATGGTGTTTAAATGTTATTTCATAGGATATTCAGGAATTCTATTCTTCTAAAGCATGTATTTGGCAAATATAATGATTCAGGTATGTTTGGAAAATAATATTAATTATAAGAAAAAATGAGCATTAATAATTCGAGATTTTTAAAAGACAAAACTGTTTGCCATGTTACATTTCTTTAGATGACTACCTTGTTGAACACACTATTAAAAGTAGAATATTTTTGCATTCAGTAGATATATTAATTTTAGATTATTTTAGGATTTTATAGAATTGGATACAATGACATTAGAATCATTACACGAAAAATTGAATAGTTTTGGAAACTCAAGGAAATCTCTTAATTATCAGAGGATAGAAATTAAGTAAATGGGTATTTAGGCCTATATGTATTAGTATTAGAAATAATTGTTTATTTAAATAATATCTTAAGTTCCTTTTTCCCTTTATGTTTTCTTGACTTCTTATGAGAGTTTTAGCAAATGGCAAGTAGCTAAAAAAGAAGCAACAGATACTTATGGTGGTAACACATTTGTACCTTGGAATGTAAATATTAAACATTAAACTGAGGAATTATTATAGTTATAAGACATCAAAGTACGATTTAATGACAGGAATGGTAGGCATGGAAGGCAGTCATCAACGAAACTTAAAAAACAGTAAAAATTCACTTTGAAACAAAATCACTATTGTTGGTTATGAAATAGACTATAAAACAGCTAGTTACAGACAAATGCAAGTATAACACAGGCTGGAGTTTAATCTCATTTCTCCTCATAAATCAGTTTCTCAGCCTTGCCCCTGTTCGCATTACGGGCCGGATAACTGTGTTGTGGGGCTCTCCTGTGCACCGTAGGATAACTAGCATCATCCTGGCCTCTACCCTCCAAATACCAGAAGTGCTTCACCACCTCTGGCTGTTCTTTGTGACAAGACAAAATGTCTCCAGACATTGCTAAACGTCCCCTGAGTGGCAAAATCTCCCCTGGGTGAGAACCCTTGAACTAAATATGGAAACAACAGGTGGCAATTAAGATGTCCTTTTCCTCTGTGCTAGGGAAATATCTAACCTGATGATACAGATTTTTGTTCATCTCCTTTTATGGATGAGGACATAAAGTCCTAGAGAACTTACATCACTTGGCTAGATAACACAGCCAATGGGTAGCAGAGCTAGGACTAAAACCAGGAACCTGACATCAAAGTCCATACTCGTGAGATATGATTTTGAGTAAAGGACTTCAAATTACACACAATTATTTATTCATTTGCAAAACGAGAACTCTGTAGATATAACATCAAATATCCAAAACTCTAAAAGAAAGAAGATATTTAATGAAGGGAACTGAACACACAGTTCTTTGACTGAGGCTATGGTAACCCAATCTATACTTCATGGTAATTTCAGTTATGGGCTTATTAATATTCTCATGTCTCCATGTGTAACTTATGAACCATGAGGGACTGTGTAGATGTGGGCATTCACGGGTGCTCACTAGCATACTTTGGACCTAAGTCAGGACAAAAGGGACTAAAATTTCTTAATGTGAAAACGTCCAATCTCTACTAGAGAATTTAAATAATTAGTAATTGAAATGAAATTTTAAAACATATGTTTTATCATATGCTTTATAAACCCAGAGGAGATTCTGACAAATGCAGGTTTTAAAGCATTGATGTAATATATTTGTACTTAAACTGCACAATTCTTAGGGCTAATCCAATTATTAGGAATGAGGTTCTGAAAATAATCATTACAGTTTATTCTAAAAGACCTAACAGAAAATTTGTTTCCCCACTCAAACAGCATAAACTTTGCATAGACAATGCCAAAACCTTAATTTGAATTTTGTGTGTGTCTATGTGTACATATGTGTGTATGTGTCTTTGTGTACTCTATATAAGGGCTGGACCCTTGGTTGTTTTGTCTAACCAATGTCAAATCCCTGGTTTGACATTTTCATTTCCATTGTATTAACGTACTGTTATGTTATATGTAAATATAACTTCATTCTCTGAAAACGACCACAAGAAAGATTCTAGTTCAGTGCCTTAGGAATTTAAATTTTTCCTGACATCTATATCATGCTAAAGAATGAGCATTTTGAGGAATTGCATTGGATTAATAAGTACATTTACAGAGTTTGTGTTGATGGGCAAATAAAATAAAAACCTTTCTTCAGAACATTTCATTTGTCTAGATTTTAAGTTTATTTAAATTTTCCCAGTGAACTATGCATAAAATTTTATTTCAAGGTCAACGGACAATTTGATTATTCCCTAAGATGCATATGGAAGGAAGGTCAGACCAGGGAAATTCTCGCTCTCCTCTCCCTCTCTCTCTACCTTCTGACATCCCTCCTCTCTCTCTCTTTCCATGGGAGAAATGGAGTTATAAAAACACAGCATTGCATTTTATATACTGCCATAAATTAGGTGTGTCTTTAATGGAACACTGTTGTTTTTTAAAATCTTACCTGTCATTTCAAAAGCTGTCAAATTAATGTGCAGAGGTTTAGAAAATAGCATGATTATAATGCATGAAATGTACATATACCTTTAGACAATGTGATTTTCAGTGAAATTTTAAAGTGGGGGGAAAATAAGATCATTTATGCAAGTTACAATTGTCCTTAGCAGCAAAGTAGTTTCTTAGAAAATACCATTTAATATTTTTCTAATGATATTAAAAATGAGAATTAAAATAGTATTAGCAAAACGTTTCTAGTAAAGGTTAAAAAACTTGATTCCAATACTGTTAAATTCATTAAAGTATCTTCTTTTAAGTAGTTTGTCTCACTTTTTTGTGATTTCTAACAATTCTCATTTTACTCCTTAAAGTGCATGGCAAATGGTCAATTTAGCAAGAATAATGTGAGAAAAATTTGATAAAAATTAAATAACATTTTAAATTTAATGATGAAGTTGCTGCTCTATTTACAATGGTATTTGGAAATGATGCAAGATATGCTCTTTTACTTATTTCATTTTTCTATGTAGGAAATTTTATAGCTAGGCAAAGTTTTAAGTGTGTCTCCTTTATAAATATTATACTAATTTTATCATGACCACGTGTAATCTTAAGTAATACCCAAAGTCAACTCTAATGATGACAAATTATATTTCAGCATAGGCTTATGAATTTAAACATGATGAGAACAGTATTCTTACATAAAAAATAGTTTGGATTTTGTCAACAAAGCATGATTAGTTTTAGAAAAGCTGCAAATATAATGAACTGCCATTGTTGTGATTACATTCCAGCATTTTTTCAAATGTTATTCCATAATATTAAACAATGGAAAACACTAATATTATGATACTAAAATGGCAGAATGGAAAATAGAGAATAACAAGAGGTGTCTAGTTGATATTGGAGCAACTCTTGATTATTCAGGATCTAATTCATTCATTTGTGGATGAGTCATTCCCTTACTCATTCTTCTCCCTTCTGCTTTACACACCTTTTACCCATCTCACTGGTACTTAACCCCACCAACAGTGGCTGGACAGGAGAAGGGAGAAGAGACACAAACGAATATTCATTAAAGTTCAGTGTTTATTCTTCTTGTCATAGTTTGATCATGCAGCTGTATGCTAGAATTTTTTGTTTCACTTAGAAGAAGCCTGATAATCATTTATATATCTACTGTACAAGATAAATATATTTATGTTTGACAAGATGGGATTAACCATGGACTAGTCATGATTTTCAACAGATGAGACATTGTGAGGGTTAGACTAGAAATTTTAGCTTAATTACATAGAACACAGGGGATAGTAAGTACTCCTGTGTGTACTTTAACTGTATAATAAATTATGCATTATGACTTTATTAATAACTTAAGAAATCTATTTGAATTAGTTTGTGCAAATTTCGGCTCTAGATTTGGGAAACTTTCATTTTAGTAGCTTAAAACCCACACTTTAATAAAAGATACTAACTGGAACCTCTTCAGCTCATTTTCTGAATAATCAAAAGTTGACAGCACTGGTCTGACAAGAAGTTTAAAAAGTAGCTGTAATACGGTCCTTAATTCAAATCTTTTGATTCAATTTGCAACTCTCCTCAAGCTTACAGTTCCCCCTGTGGACAACAACTCACTACACTTACACACCATGGTAGAGATTGCACCATTACTGCCGCGACAATTGTCCTAACATGAGTACTGGGCACGGAATAGCAAGGTTTAGACACAGAGAACAGCAGACAGAAACGTCTAAGGTTGAAAGCCACGTTCATTGCACACATTTTGACTCTAAGATCTCTAAGTTTTTCATTTCCTTTCCACAGTAAGCCATTCACGCATGTACTGGCAAAAAAAAAAAATCATAAACAAATGAAATTAAACTTTTATGAAGGAAATTTTTACTGAAATACGTGGTTTTGAAAGATTGTAATTTTTTATTCTTTCTTTTTCTAAACCCATCATGAGAACAAACTTGGTGGCGTAAGTGATAACACATTTTTCTAGTTTAAGTATATGGCAGTTTTATCTTTTGCTTTATATTAGTTGATTTTAATTTTTTAAGTATTTATTACAAGTATGAATGTATTCTTCCAGTTCTCAGTTTCTATTATGCCCTAGCAATAACACTGGTGATAATATTTTATTATATATTTTAAAGGCTCCATAAAATTAATATTTAGATATAAGACTATGTGTAAAAAATCATTATCTAAGTGTTTAAGAGCTTGTTTTTGCCTTTATTGATATCCCAGTTCCTTTGCCATAAGTCCTTAATAATGACTGACTTTTTTCAGTGAAGAGCAAGTAAAATGCACGAATAATCTTTTTCTTATATTCTTAAGCAAACAAGTAACTGATTACTCAGTTTTTTGTGTTATTTAACATAATATTTTGATAAATATGTTCTTACCAAATAGGGAAAATGTGGTCAAAAACACAATAAACAAGAGGACATATTTTTAAAGGTACTGGACTCTCCCAGAAATCAGCTTTGCTGGAGTTAAGGTTTACTGACCGGGTACCCAGGAGGGGACGTGTTATTATAGGCTCAGGAATCTGAAGCAATTGACACATGGAAACCAACGTTGTCTGAACAGGAAGATGTTTTAAGTCTTCTAATTTCACTTTACTCTTCTTACCAGAGTTAATAAATTAAAAGACAAAATATCTGAAAGGAGGCAATCTAGGAAAAGGAAACAAGCTACCAGAGTAACAGAGGTAGAGAGAAGAAATTGCACCAAGTAGAGAGAAACTCACCAGACAAAAATTACTGGAGAATAGAAATGAAGTGGAGAACCATCATAACAAGATAAAAGAAGCTATTATGACTTGAAAGAAAAACATACAAGGTGAAGAGAGTTTGAGGATAGAGGGGCCAATAGGAGAGTAAAGAGAAAAGGATTAAAGGAAATAAAAAACAGTGAAACCATAATGCTAAAATATTCAACATACTTATAGTATTCTGGGGCCCCAAAGAGAAAAAGCAAAATAGAGGCAGTCAACGAAAAAAACATATTTGTGATTATAACTATTCTGTGAAAGGAAAAGGAAAAAAGTAGTGGATATAAATACATATATGTGCATGTTCTATTTTAATAAAAAAAGAGACATCGTTTAATGCAAATAATTTTATTATATATTTACAAATAATCTGACATTGGGTAGAAGAAATACCTACAGTATCATTTTAATATAAAATGACAAATGACTTTAATAAATTAAAATGACCATTTTTTACTGAAAAATTAAATAGCAATCATGTAAAAATAGTTTTAAATTATCAGTAAAATTTTCTGTTTACTATTTTAAATATAGCACAAATGAGTTCTTTGAGTGTCCAAAGAAATAATGGGCAAAGCATATGTGTCATTAACTAGATATGATTTGGTGGTGATGGTGAGAATGAGATTCAGTAAATCAAGAGAGCAAGCTGAGTGGTGATTTTAGGTACTTTAGTTATAGATATAAAGAAAGAGAAGTACTGAGAATGTGACATTAACTGGTGATAAATGATGGTACCCTGTAACCTTTTGTGTGGATAGGCAGTGAATTCAATGAATCAGAAAATGCCAGAATAATAGAAATGGTGAGACAGAACTGCTCAATGCTCATTTCACGTGAAGTAATGGAATAAGGACTGTGGTTTAGTGCTTTAGAATGTTCTACCATGTTCTAATACTTACAACAATATTTTAACCTTTGAATTTGTAGGCAATTCAAAGTAAGTTAACATTATATTCACAGGTTAAAACATTATCCATGTTAATGTCATCTAGATGGAACCACCATAACGACAGTTAATTTTCACAAATAAATATTAGGCTAAAATAATTACACGTACAGAGTATATAATAAAATACAAACAACTTACAACCTTAAAGAATTTAATATTTAACTCTAGTGTTTTTTATTTAATAAGATTTGATAAATTTTAGCTTAAACGTGCAAACAGAAAAGGGCACAATTGGTTCCACTGAGATTGTACCAAATAACAAATCAGAGGCAGGATCTACCATATCATTGGATTGCAAGAATATAAGGTGCACCACTTAGAGATTAAATGAGATTCCTGCCTGGGGAGCTTTGTTTAAGCTGTTGTTACCCGGGTATTCATCAAAGCCAAAATTTAAGACTGTGTTCGTTTTTGCGTAGGACTAGCCACACCAATTGTGCTTACAGTTGTTTCGTTTTGTATTTACATTCATATAACATAGGTACCAGTATAAAAACTTTGTCAAGAAAACATCTTTTCCACAACACAAAATACCAGTATTTTGCCAAGGAGCTGTTATTCCAATTATTTAAATATTTGTTGGAAGCAAAGATACTGGCCACAAGTAGCATTAACCATGCAGTTGTTAACAATACAGGCTAAAAAAGAAGAGGTTTCTTTGAAAGCTGCCACACATGGACAAAGGTTAACTGATTTCCCTTGACCTCATCCAGATTGGTTTCTGAACAAGTTTTCTTGCCCCAGCAATTATGTAAAAATTATCAGAAAAATTACTCACTCCAAGGTCACCTGAGCCACAGCGTCCATTGAACTGTATCCATTTTCCATGAAAATCTCTGTATACCGGCCCATTTTGATTGCTTCTAGCCATTCACCTACTGATCTGTAGGCCCCAGATCCCAGTGAGCCGTGTTCTGCCATTAAATTAGATACTCTAAAACACAGAAAACATAAACATTAAAAGCAACATCTTAACTCTTTTATAACGAATTACATTGTAATGTTAGCTCATCATCAATGGGTCTTCGGCTCTATAAGTATATTTATAAGGGAAAAATATACAAAAGTTAAAATGAAAGAGAATAATATTTTGAAAGACAGAACACAAAATCAGTCTATTCAGATTTTTTTTTACCCATAGTTAATGAGGACTTATAAAGGCTTAATAAATAAATCTTCTTAATATAGAACATTAGCTAAAAATTCAACGTAGTGATTCAGATGCATTTACTTCCTGCTATTGTTTTGTTTGTAAAAATAATACTGATAATGTTACCAAATATAGAGACACAGGATAGTTTGTGTAATCAATTGCTTCTAGACTTTGCTCTAGGAATTTTACCCATTTTCATGTTTCAGATAGCACCTATTTTTCTCCAATTTTCGCCTCCAGCCTAAGTCTCTCATATATTTATATGCCTACTTCATGCTCCCTATTATAGTATGTGATACAATAGTGCGCTCCATCCTTGTCCTCAATCCCTTCACAATATATTGTTGCGTATACCATCCATTCTACTTCTAATATATTGCACATCTGACCACTACTCCTTATACGATTTGTCACTACCCAGGTTAAAGAAATCATCATTTCTTACCTGCAAGACTACTCTAGCATCCTAGTTATCCTCCTAATCTCTACTCTTATTCTCCACTCCAAAACCAAAGTTGATTTTAATGTTTCCTTTTGTTCAATATCTCTCCCCCGTCATTGTGTTGCTCAACACTGCATACTCAGCACCTAGCCCACAGCATGACACAGAGTAGACACATAAGCAGTTGTTAGATGAATAAATGGATATCTTGTAGTGAGTTGTAGCCATTAAGCAATGAGGTCAAAGATTGAAATATACGAGGAAACAGCTGGAAAGTAGGATGTTGAAGTTGAGATTACGGAGGAGTTGCAATTTTTGGTAATAGCAAAGTCTAGAACATGACAATGAGAAGAAGAGTCCAAAGTAGATTAGAGATCAAAATCACTGAAGGAGAAAATTTCCAGGTATTGAGAGAGATTCAAACATCATCGACATGATTGCTGAAGTCACCAAGTTTTGTGACATGGGTAGAATAGAGAGAAAGAGATAATGAATTAGGAACTAACACCTTCTAGAATCAGGATTTGTAGATGACTGAATAAAGACAGATAGAGAATGGTGTAGTCTTAAGCCAAATCTGTTTCAATGAAATCTAGCAACTTTATTCTATATATTGCACACAAGGAAATACGAAAATTCTTTTGAGATATTTAAACTGCTTTCAAGTGGTAATGATGATGATGATATAAATTAACACAATTTAGAACATAAAAACATCTGTTTATGATTTCCTTTCCTTATGTCCATTTGTGACAACTGAACATAATTCAAACAAGTAGATCAGAGAAATAATATTTTACACGATAATAAACAATTTAAAAGCGGATATTTTGGGAACAACATAAGGAATAATCACTAAGAAGATGCATTCTCCAGTTTCTACCAAAGAAAGTTAATGAGGCCTGAACACAGTTCATTCTTCATTTGTATTTAAACATGACTTTTCGCCTAGTAAACAAGTGCTATGTCAGAATCACAGAACTTATGTAACTTTGCCAATGAATTGTTTCTCATTTAGCTCATGCTAATAGTCAGTCAATTCAATTACTGCCATGACGCTTTTGCTTGTAAAAATAGACAACTGCCTTTAGTATAGAGAAAATAACAATCTGGTAAATTTTCTAGTACAGAATCAAACTGATTTATTTTTTGAGAGTATAATTCTGTAATCTTTCAGTTTAAAGAGAAAAGCATGCTTTACAAACATACAACATTATCTAAATGAATTCATGTGCATTCAGAAAAGGAAAAAAAATCATGCTCGGTGCTGGCCCTGTGGTCTAGTGGTTAAGTTCAGCACACTCTGCTCCAATGGCCCAGGCCCAGTTCCTAGGCACAGACCTACACCACTCAGTGGTGGCCATGCTGTAGTGGCATCCAACATACAAAATAGAGGAAGGTTGGCACAGATATTAGCTCAGGGTGAATCTTCCTCAGCAAAAAAAAATAAAATAAAAATTAAAAATGCTCATTTTCTCCTACAAATTTTTTTCCACAAAATTACTCATTTATCAGTTTTAAGTTTTGTTCGAACTGCGCAGTAAATGATTAGTTAGCCAACTATCTGTGTACAATTGGACAGGAGCAAAGGGTTCCTATAGGGGTTGGCAATGTTCTTAAAATATGACAGACACTGAAATCTATTTGAAAGAAATGAAAAGCAACTATTGTTATATATCTCTAGTTTAAAATGCATCAGTGCTTAATTGGCTTTTCCCTATTATAATCATGTTTTCCCCCATCTACACCTATGTGGGATCCAAAACACATCAAAACACAAGCATTTGAATGGGTTTTTTTTTATGCCACTTGAACTTGACTACAGTTGACATTTTTCTGAAACTGGCATGTGACACTATTAGGTCAGGTCAAGATACTTTTAAATATAATTTAATCTTTATATCTCATTCATTGTAAGGGAGTAACATTATGCAAAAACTAATTAAAATAAATCAGTGTCATATAGATTCATATATTAACGTGTACAAAAATAATTTAACTGATTTAATATTTGTGGCATCAATCTGAATTAGCTACATTCAGGAAAATCTCTCAGGTCTGGCCTTGTACCTGTTCGATGCATTAACCAGCGTCTTCAAGCTACTTGGGTTACGTATCAGCTTGTCCAACATGTTGACGATTTCATCAAACTTGGGCCTGCTATTTCGTTCTTTCTGCCAGCAATCCAGCATTAATTGGTAGAGAGCAGCAGGACAGTCCATGGGGCTTGGCAGACGGTAGCCTTCCTCAACTGCTTTAATCACCTGTGCAAAGCACAACAGAACCATTCCCAACACCACAAATTTAGTATAGCATAGCTTGAGAAATTTCCCACTATCCAACTTTCATCCTTTCTTATTCTTACTTTCGCAATAATGACTAGCATCACTATCTTTAAATCCCCGATTACTCCCATTTACAGCAAAATAAAAGAACATAAAGAAATAAATATACTATCACAATATAAAAAGATAAGCTTTCTTCACAGATTATAAAGAAAATAAATGGTAATCATTTTTACCTAAAATCTTGATGAAGGGTGATTCGTAAAGTTAATTGACATAAAAACAAACAGTTCATGTTTTATTTATCCTTGCATTCTGGAATCAAATAGAGATTAAATTTTCTAGTGATTTCTCTAAAAAGGTACTTTTTTTTAATGAAACATGTGCAGAACCACATTTTTTAAAGTCACAGAACTGCAATTTTACTTCAAAAGAAACTTTTGGATAGTAAATGACGGATAAGTCAAAGGCTAAATTAGCATAACTGTCTCATGTATCATTTAATAATGTCAAGGTCTGGCTGTTTATTATCATCTACTGATTTCTGTCAGGAACTTGGAATAACTGTCTCGTATCACCAGCATTAGAAATATCATTAATGTTAAACGTAACCACACATATGAGTAGCAGCCTAATTGTGAGATTGTTCTATCAAAAACATTTGTAATGTGGCTGATGCCATCAACTCCAGAAGAAATCTATTTATGCTACTAAATATAATAATGCTTATTTTATTCAATTATTAAAAACCAAATATTTAAGTGATACCCAAAACCAATAATAAAGAATATATTTCTCAAAACCCTATCATGAATATTTCCTTAAAAATTAAACAGAACTACATTTTCTCAAAAAGACTTTAGATTTGATCTGACAAATGTAAAAAATATAATGATTACAATAGGAAATTTACAAGGATGATTTTGAATGATTAGAAAGAAACCAGTCTCTCTATGATAAAGGCAATGGCATCTGAACAAGAGCGGTGACAGATGGAAAGAAGATGAAATGGCAGATTTAAGGACTTTTATGACAAGCATAGAGTGGGGAGGAGAGAAAGTATTTGAGATAAAACAGGTTCCAGCCCACCACACTAGATGTTGCTGCTGTTAACTTTAGGCAAGCACAAACTGGGGGTAGAGAACGTTGACAGTTATAGTTTGGGGCTTGTTTTATTTGAGGTGAGTGGGGAACACTCTCAGGGCAATTTGCAGGAATGTGGCTAGAGCACAGGAACTATTTGGACTTATAAATGTGGGGGTAATAAGCACCTGGTCACAGCTTGAAATGGGGTGCAGTTTATATCTCCCTGGGAAGGGCATAAAATAAAGTTTCCTGAGAAGGATCAATAGTTAAGTTCAGGCAGCAAAATAAAAAGTACTCAAGGACTCTCAAAATAAATAGATAAATAACTGAATAACTGTGAGCAAAATGCCTGCTAGTCGCCTACCTTAGTTAACAAGTTAACAACTCAGAAAACAATACAAAAAATTAAAAGGCAGACCACAGTAGAAAATATTACATAAGCTATAACATATGGTTAACATATCTAATGTATTAAAAGCTTATGCATATTGAGAAATAAAATAATATGACAAGAGATAAATGAGAATTAGATATTAACCAAAAATTTATAAAAGAGAAATATAAAAATGCTAAATAAATTTGCAGAAAATATTTATTTTCACTGGTAATCAAATAAATGAACAGTGAAACAATAAAAAGTACCATTTGCACTCATATATTAATGGAAGTTCATTTATTTATTAATTTGCTTATTCTAAGATTCCTCACCACTGACAAAGACAGTGGTTATTTTTTTAACAACATAAATGAACTACAAATGAAATGTCTTAATATAGTTTATATCAGGAAATATTTACCTAGGCAGTGAAAACAGTGATTCTTATTGATTTAAAACCTGATGTATTTCATAATGTGTTTTTCCAAAGCTGCTTCTAATTGGTTCTATTATTTCTTTTATGCCTATTTTAAATATTGTCTTTCCTCCATTGTGCAGCTAGTCTTTATATGTGACTCTCAAATGAATAAACTAAACCAATTCCTTAGTTTTAAAGGAATTTAATAAATTATTTGAGCTGAGGAGTTATTTTTAGATTATATTACTTAATCAGCTTTATTTTCAGATAAATTTATATATAGAAATATTATATATACCCTGTCTCTAAATTAACTTAGAACTTGACCCAGGTAATTAGGTCATTGAATTTAATTCTAAATGCATCTTTGGAATTTATCTTTAAAATAGATTCAGAACTGCACTTTAGGTTTTATATTTAGCCATTTTGAAACTTTTTTTTTTCATTTTTGCCTGTTATTTCTTTCATAGTTTGGGTGAGAAATGAAAGGCATTCGTATTCTGGTGGTTTGTGAAATGCTGGAAATCTACTGCAGTGCAATTTAGGCTGTTCATTCACCACACAGCGCATAATGTATAACCAGATGAATCATGATCTCAATTGACTTTGCTATTACTGTTCCATTTGTTCATCTAGGTGGGTGAGATGAACAAAGGAAAGAAAAGGGGAAAAGATAAAAAGACAACCAAACTTTTTACAATCTGGCATCATTTCAGATGTCCTATATCTGAAATACTATCATAAGCTCTGCATTTTCTTAGCATTGACATCTTTTCATCTTTTCAGGTATATATACCTATTCTGGGTACAGTACGCTTTTGCTGCCCTCAGAGCCTCAGCCAGCATTACATGGTCGGAATGCTTGATCCACAAAGATGCAACCCCACCTAGCATACCACGCAACCAGGTCACTCACTTTATAGTGAAGGATGCGTGAGAGCATCACGTACTCAGTGATGTGCTGGTGAATATTTAACAACTAGCTCTTTTTGTGAGGGAAACAGATTTATAACATTCTCTCATTTATGTGATATAATAACTCCCTCCACGTCAATTGCAAGCTACCAATATAATTTCATTCAGGTAGAAATGTTCTGAAAATTCACCAGCTGGTAGCAGCTGGTTCTAGCAACTACCACACCTAGCGCATCATCCAGAAGCAACAAGCCTCGCAGATGTCAGAAGGCCTTTTAAAGGCACAGCTGAAGCACCAGCTTGGAGGCAACACTTTGAAAGGAGTTGGTGCCATTATTCAAGATGTAGTATCTGTATTAAATAAAAAATTTCTATATTGTGTTTTATTCCCAGTGACTCTTGCCAGGGGGCACAGCAAGGGTTCCACCAAACTAACAATTATGGCTTTCACGAGGGCACTTTGGACCACTTGTGCCCAGGTTCAAGCAGAAGAGAAGGGGAGTCACCATGATGGCAAAAGTAATAAATACTGAGCAGCGGGAGGCATTTGAGGTGATTTCACACAGTTGGGGTGAGGAGAAATACATGTGGAACCAAGATGTACACTTGGGGCTCTCTTGTTACTCCTTTATAACAACCGTGGCCTAAACATGCTTACCCCTGTGAATGAAGCATTGACTCAGACCACAGTTAAGCCAGGATCTGCCAAGTCTATGATGAGGCAAATTCAGAATGGACAGTGGAGGAGGGAGAGGCTAAGGACCAGGTGAGGTTCCGAGATCAACAGAAGCCACAGGGGCTGCACTTCAGTCCATAACCTGCCTCTTCTGAGTTCTCCATCAGGAATAAAAGCCCACAGAACCATGGAGCAGATGTTCCCTGAACTTGTGTGGAGAAGTAGGTCTGAACTGCAAAAGGGGTAGAACGCGGGGACCATGGAAATTTCTCTCTCAGATCTTTACCTGCAGGGATGGTAACTGACCAACAACCGCTAACCCTAAACCCTCTAAAACTCATCATCACATTTACTCTAAGGCTATCCTTTGCATAGGTTCCTCCCAGTCAATTATTAAGCATAACGGTGAAATAAGATAGGTTCATTCCTATGAAAGTCCTATGATAGGCAACGTTGTCTTGAGAACTCTCCCTGGCAATCTTGCCAACCTCTCTTAGAACTGCACTTTAGTTTCAGATGCTTGCACTTAATCATCCTTCCTTCCATCTCTACTATACCTGAGATCAGACCTATATTATAATCTTACATCTCTCTTTTTTCCTTATAAGCGTTTCCTCTTAATAATACTAATGTATATCAAATTCCCTCTTGGCACAGGCTTCTAGAAGGATCTAGACTAGCCCAGGCATTATATTACAGGCACGATGATGCAAATTATATGTATATTATCTACATTAATTTTTCCATATATCTGCAAGACAGAAATTATTATACACATTTTACAGATGAAACACTTGAGATTCCAGAAGTTTAAGCAATCCCTGTTTACACAGCTAAGAAGTAGCAGTGGTAAGATTCACATTGAAGTCTCTTTGGCAAGAAAACCTATGATCTTTCTATCCTGGTGCTAAGTAACACTATTGGAATTAGAAATAATTACATCCCAAGAAAATAATTTGGAAGAGATATGGCTCTTACCACATGGAATCAGATTTCTTTCACCAGAAGAAAAATTAATATCGAGAATTAAAATGAGCTATTTTGGAAGACAGTGAATGATTCATCACAGGAGATGTGAAAGTATAAGCTGGATAACTGAGTGGCAGAAAGTTTGTACGCAGAATTTGAGCATCAGCTGTGTGTTTTGGTGAATTAAGCTCTATGTAGGGTGTGAGTGCCTATACTGCAAGGTATTTATTTGAATTCTCACATATGAATCATTTTATTACTATGAGATATGAAGCTCCCCATAAGTGACTAGAATTTAATAATGTATCTCTGGAAACAATCTCAGATACCATAAAAATAGTTCCAGACACATTCATTTTTTCTAGGATTTCTTTCCTGTTTCCAGAGTTAATAAAGGTATATTGAGTACATCTTTACCTTAGGACATCACTATTAGATCAATAGAGTTCCAGAGATTAAAGATATCTTAGAAATCCCCTATTCAAGTCCATTCTCTTTATAATCATTGTAAATGACCAAGAGTTACAGCATCCAAGATGACTGATTTTCAGTTCAAGATTTTTGTTTTTTGGGGATTTTGTTGTTATTGTTGTTAAATAGCAAGGTACAGGATTTTGGAATTAAGAATTGATATTTCTATATGTATCACTTGTTCCAAAGGAGCAAGAATTACCATGAGGTAATCAATCTCTAACATAATTACTTGCATCCAGGGGCAGCATCATCCTTGGAACACCAATATTATCTCAGAAGACCAATATTCATTCGTCCACTACACTCATTTTAGACATTACTACACTAAGGCTAAGAAGCCGAACAATTTGCTTACTGTCAAATCTTGGTGATTTGCAGTATTTGCATGAGAATTAAACTCCTCATACTTTAGGTAATTACAACATGCTGTATGTTACCATAAAATATTCTTTTCGTTTTAACACAAAATATTCCAGCATATGAGATATATATATATATATATATATATATGTGTATATAAAATTTTGTTCCATCAGAAATTGAAACAAAGAATAGAAAGAGGGAGAGAGACACGTCAACTACAAAGTGGGTTGACATCCTTTTGGAGTTAAATATTCATGCACCTTATAGGTAAGATCCAGGCCAACAGAAATAGTAATGGAAAATGGACTGCCTAAAAAAAAAAAAGAAAAGGACAAAAATAATTCTAACACGAGAAGATTGAAAAACAGATTACTTAAATGAGTTTTTAAAACTTTTTATAATCTATGTGCTTAGTATAATATATGCATTTACACATTTCCCAATAAATACAAGAGAAAGACACTGTCACTAAATATAAAAATGCAATGAAATCTCTTCTTATTTTGCTTTCCATTTTAAGTTCTGAAAAATGTTGACATTTAAAATGTTTGCTATCAATAAAGAAGCTTCTACTTACTATAGGATATTATTTTAGTTTCCTAAACTTCAATTAGAGTTTAGGGTCTGGTATTTACCTAAAATCATCCTAGTCATTCCAGTTGATTTTTGTTATGTGTTGTTATGGTTTTTCTCTGTGATGACAGAGGCAGTCCTAAATCAAAAGAAAGCTACTGCAGCATTCGATCCCCGAGACACAGCGGAAGGTCTCCTCTGAGAGATTTAGATTATTCTGCATGTCTTTGTAAAGTAACATTTCCATTTTAGAATCAGATAGTATTTGGAATGCAGAGATTATGGGCTATATCACTCAAAACTGCCAAATCAGTACTTCTCCTTTACTCTCTGAGAATTTTTCTCCAAAGACATATTCAGTGATCATGATCTTCAAATACAGTAGATCTGTCACATTTCTTGGATACAAATTTGGATAGAAATTGAGGCATATCAAACTTAGTGCTATATCTAGAAACTAAATGCCACTAATGATCATGAACTTGCTGAGGAAATACAAAGCATGTACTGGACACCCTATTAAAAGCAGATATTTTAGAAGGATCTGTAATTACATAATCATTTTCTGGTAAACTTCGTTTAGATCCTTGGAAAACCCAGCCGAAGCGAAAATATTCGTTTTTATTTTTATAACTTCCTGAAAAGATGATATCAGCACTCCTTGTAAACAGAGCACTTTTTGTAAATTTTTCTAAATAGTTTGAAATAAAGTTATCTGGAAGAGCATCAAGACTCTCAATTGGCTGAAATTAGGAAAAAATTTGTCCCAAATCCTTCACACCTCCTTGTTTCTGTGTCCTTCTCCTTGTGACTTTATATTGTCCACTCACAATGAGCAGGGCGATTTAACCAATCCTCTGATTATGAGATTGGTCAATGGGATATTGCAGGGTGAAATGCAACTGGGCTCATTCTTGCCCTTCAGCCACTTGGCAAGTGAGGTCACATCGAGGCTAGCCCGCTGGTCTCTGGAAAGAAAATGAGGGCCATGTGGAGGACAGCCAAGGTGTGCTAGCACAGCTCAGTCAACCCCCAGGGACTCCAGCAAGTCCAGTCAAGATCAGCAGAAACATTTACAATCATTCACTTAGCATCATGTTCTACTTTGGTCTATAATTTTATTTGTGACAGATATGACTATATCAGGCATAATCGCCAATAATGTGGATGATAATCCTTCACATATCATGCACACGGTTCGAAAGGACTAATGATTTTGAGTGATAGAATCGGAATTCAACATATCTCAAGTGTGAGAAGGAGTTAACTAGGTAAATAAGGGACAAATGCTTTCTTTGAGGATGAGGACCAGGCTTGTTGACAAGGCAGAATAAAATGCTTTCACAAAAATTAAAGCAAAGAATGGCATTGAAATGAGCCTCAAAACAAGTTAGAAGCCAAACCATGCAGTGCTCTGTAGCTCAAGTTAGCAGTTGGCATTTATCTGGAGAATAGACAGTAGCAAAGAGGTCTGGTCTTCGTCTAGACTAGATCAATCCAGAGTAATCATTATATATTGAATTGAATATTTTATATTCAATTAGAAGACTGATCTAGGATCACTGGTTGAAAATGAAAGGGAGGAATTTGACATTGATTCAATTGGAGACACTGTGGTGCTTAGGTACAAAAATTTTGGAGAACCAGCTAGCAATTTCTGTTATAACTGTTATTATTTTTGTGATCTTAAGAAAGTTATTTAATCTCTTTAAGGTTCAGTTTCTTAACTGCAAAATAGGAATAATAATAATAGCTCTCTAATAGGTTGTTTAATATATAACAAGAATTAATGATACTTTTACCATAGTCCTACTCCTAAAATCATAAAGCTGAAGACAATAGATAATATGTTCTCTCAAATTTAGAGAAACACAAGTCAGCACCCTTTGCCTAAGCCAGGTGAGCCAGGCACAAAGAAAATAAATTGTAGCAATTTTAGATGACTACAAGAAGGGGAGACCACTGCCTTGCTATATCCTTGTTGAGAGGCAGGAATCCACCAGCCTAATTTACTATTGCTATCCGAGAAGAATGCTGTGAGATATTTCCTGGGGGAAATTTGAAGAAGGCAGGCTGGTTGGGGTAGCGTGCAATAGCATCCGAAGGAGAGAACCCTGGTAGAACATCCAACGAGAATGTGTTTCCCACTGGTGAAACAGACACGTGTAAGGTACAGCAAGAGACTGTAGGGAGTAGGCAGCAAGTGGGAGGAACTGTGAGAAGTCAGTTAGAGTACATCCTCCTCTCTAAGGACCTTGCAGAGAGGAGGCCTTCACCAAGGGTCTCTGAAAAAGCTCATACATACACCTCACTAGAGTACTAATGTTTGGGCTTCTGCCCCACGGGAGGCAGCAACAAACCAACATTATACACACAACCTTGTCTCTTCTTTTCTATTTTTCCATCCAAAACAATCCTGAAAAATCTAATACAGACTTTAGCAGAGAAGGAGGAGCAATAATCTGACAATTCTTCCTTCCCAATCTATGTGCCGAGGGTCAGGCTGGCCCTGCAACTGTGGAAAACACTTTGAAATGGATATAGGATTGACTTTGATTCAGACTGGACTTGGATTTTTGTATCTGAAAGTGAATCTTACTCACTGGCATAGGACTGTTGTTTCAACAAAATGAGGCTGGAGAGCTATAGTACCCATGTAATAACCCCTGAAGGCCTAGGAAAGGGAGATTTTACAGAGCAAGGATGAAAGAAATAATTGGAGGAAAAAAATAAATGTTTTAAATAAGCATGGCATTGAGTTAAGACTGTTCAATATACTGTTTTATAAAGCAGTAATGCAAGTAATGTTGGTAAAACACTTAAAACAGTGCATGGCACATGGTAAGGACTCAATAAATGTTTTTATTTCTTTTTATAAAATATTTTATAAAAGCCTTTATAATTGCTTATTTGAAGAAAGGATATCAAATTTCAATGTGATCCAAAGGGAAAGGGACATATTGAATAGTAACAATGGAAAATTACAAAAGCAAAAACCAAAGAGCTGCGTGTCAGGCATCATGTGATAAACATTCTAAGCTTGAATAGAAGATTATTTCATGGTTCCTTTAATTCTAGGATTCTATTATTCTAAGCATGAATTACTTTTACGTGTGGGGAAAGAATTTGTTTTTTTCCCAAATTAAACCGACAATACAACTCTTCCTATACTTTTCAATTTAAAGAAACGTAGATCATTCCTTTTTATCCTCTAAGAGCATCCTCTATTAAATTAATATGGTCCATCCTTTCGGTTTGGAGCATTAGCTGCCTTTATCAAATGTAAATCATAAAAACTTGGCTGTCAGTATTCATTCTTTGATGGCTCTTTCTTCATCTTTGAAAATGATACTGACATAAAATGAGTGAAACATCACTACGGTACAGTTGGAACAGTCTGGCAAGGGACTGAGCTTTTATATAACGGTAACTTAGTTTCCTTTGTACTAACTTACTTTGAGCTTCCGCATAAGAGAAATTTCAACAACAACAAAACAGATCAGAGGGTAAGCAAAGTATTTTTATTTTTTTAAGCAATTGTCATTTTCAGAAATGAAAAATCTTGTAAGTCCCCTGACTCAGAGAGCAAAGCATTACATTCCAGGCTCGAGGGGGAGTAGCTCCATACTTACATCTTGATTGGTCATCTCCCAGTAGGGTCTCTCTCCGTAAGACACAACCTCCCACATCACGATTCCATAGCTCCAGACATCACTGGCAGAGGTAAACTTTCGGAAAGCGATAGCTTCTGGGGCAGTCCATCTGATTGGAATTTTGCCTCCCTAAAATTGAAAAAGAATAAAAAAAATTCCCACATACTCCAAATGTATCTAGGGATATTGCTGCCTCACTGAAAAGATCTAGAAAGAGATGTAGCATTTTTAAGTGAATCTGTTTGACAGCATGCAGTCTTCTCACATATCTCAGCCCATAAGCACTGGTAGGCTGACTACTAATTGGCTGTCCGGAAGCTTTCTAGTTTAAATTCTGTTTGACTACTGGAACACATACAGGACCCACATCTCAATTACAGTATCAGGATGGCAGCTGTAAGTGGGGAAAGCAGGCAGTCAAGCAAATCAATAAGGTATACTTTCATGACTTTCTAATACAGAGTAAAGGACTCAAATTCCCGGGGTGTTTTCTTTCTTTTATCTTTAACACAGGAATTATAAATGGAAAGTCTTTGCTGTTGAATGCAACCCTGAGAAGTTTAACAGTTAATAACACAAGCATTAAAATCAGATGCATTAAAAACTTAGTTATACTTTCTCCCAACATTGTGCAATTTCTGTTAGACCGAATTTCTCTTATTTTCTGTTGGTATATTTTTGTGTTTGTTCAGTTAGACGTTTTTTTAACCTAAGAGGTAGATATCTCATTTAATTCAACCAAATTAGAAATTATTGAAATGAGATTATGGGGAAAAATTTACAATATTTTATCAAGTTTGAAGTTTTTTAACCTAGTAAAAAAATTGGTTTGGGATCCGGCCCACGGCCAAGTGGTTAAGTTCGGGCACTCCGCTTTGGCAGCCCAGAGTTTTGCCGGTTCAGATCCTGGGCATGGACCTAGCACTGCTTGTCAAGCCATGCTGACGCAGGGTCCCATATAGCAGAACCAGAAGTATCTGCAACTAGAATATACAGCTATGTACTGAGGGGCTTTGGGGAGAAGAAGAAAAAAGTTGGTTTAGTAGGTTTTCTCTTAGTTCACAAAATAAACACTTATATTCTACTCCTTTCAGGGTGAATTTTTTTCTCTTAATTTTTAAAAACAGGCAAACCCAGGAAACCAAACGTTTCATCTATAATCACAAATATATTAAAGGAGAGAGAGAAAGAGAGGGAGTATAACTTTTGAATATTTTCTTGTAAAAAGACTACCTTATGCCTTCCCATTTTGCAGAGAGGAAATAATTTGATTCACATACTAAAAAAAATGAGACTTAAATTGCTCTTTATGAACCATAGTTTGAAGACATATGAGGAAATAACAGTTTCATGTAATGCTTGAAATTGTCCTGCGAGATGAAATTAATGTGAATTATTCAAACTAAGTTTGAGTTATTTGCTCCTTAGATATATGGTAACAGCACTTTAAAGAGATTTTCTCAAAACACATTTTTGTTAATTAAATATTCATAAGCAAGATCACATCACTAGGCCCGGCTACGTGTCGTTGTGAAAATCTGTAATATATTATTACTATTCCTTTTAAAATTGTAGTTTGTTGGTTACTTTAAACTTCAGCTTAGAACTTTTTTCCTAGTCTTCTGACTTTCGTCTTTTTCGTTTTTTGTTTTTTTTTTTTTGAGGAAGATTATCCCTGAGCTAACTGCTGTCAATCCTCCTCATTTTGCTGAGGAAGACTGGCCCTGAGCTAACATCCATGCCCATCTTCCTCTATTTTATATGTGGGACCCTTACCACAGCATGGCTTGCCAAGTGATGCAATGTCTGCACCTGGGATCTGAACCGGCTAACCCAGGGCTGCTGAATCACAAGGTGCGCACTTAACTGCTGCGCCACCAGGCTGGCCCCTGACCATCATCTTTGATATCAATATTACCTGAAGTTCCCTTATTTTCTCATCTCTCAGTACACAGACTTCCCACAAACTGCCACCATGCCCCATTTCAGAGAAGTAAGTCTAGAGGGACTCAGGATCTGTGCCTCCCTGCTTCTCCCTTTTCCCCTCCCCCACTATGACACGTTGACACAGACCTTGACAAATCCACTTTATGCATTTAAGTAAGACACCAGCCATTCATACTGGGAGTGGGTTTTTCTATAACCCCATTCTAGTTTAGGCCAAGTTTATTAAGCGTAACTCTTAATCCAGGAGAATTCTTAATTGAAGTTTCATTTAATGCAAATAATGACAACGATAATTAGGTCCAGAAGAAGAGGGATAGCCCATCAATTAATTTATTGATTTATTAAGCTGACCATTAGAAGGCTTTGTTTCCTTAAATGAGTTACTCTTGATCTTTAGTACAGTATAATCCCTAAATATCCGTGAATCACAAAGCAACAATGAAAAAAAAGCCTTATCATCTATGAAAAGAGCTTACTTTCAGACTATGAGTAGAAGTAATTTTTAAAAGTTGAATTAAATAAGAAAATGGTGGCACATCTATCTT
Organism: Equus asinus; assembly: GCF_041296235.1. Taxonomy (NCBI): domain Eukaryota; kingdom Metazoa; phylum Chordata; class Mammalia; order Perissodactyla; family Equidae; genus Equus; species Equus asinus. The sequence continues at coordinate 111,551,042 of NC_091792.1, read as the reverse complement.
AAGAACGAGAGATGACAAAAAGTGTTCTTCTGTGTTGAAACACAAGTTAACCAAACGGTATAGTGAAAAAGCTGCAATGATGAAGTCCTATGTTCACGAGGAATTTAAACATTGAAGATAGCTAACTTCATGTTTTCCTGACGTTGAAAAGAGGAAGAATTAAACAAATATAGTTTATCATCAGAGACTCAAACTCAAGAAGCACAATACATAGACTGTCCAGAAAATTCTATTGTACCATTAGCCACAGTTTTCCACAGAAAGAATTGTCAGTTATATTCTATATCAACTCAGGAAGCAATTACTGCTGGAAAAGGGTGTTGATTTATGCTAATTATGACAATATGAATTAGTGACCAATTTTCCATAGATGTGGGTTTAATAGTTTACATAGCATGTAAGAAAAGTAATTAGGCATTAAAATACCTTCAGTAAACCAAACTTTTTGAAGGACTAGTTCTTCTGTTCCCTACCATATGAACCCTTAGGTTTGGGTGTTTCTGTATTTGTTTTACAAGTGAATACACTATATTGCAAAGAGTTTGTTACCCCATAATGCTATACATGTTTATATATTCACGTATATACATAATATATTTACTGCTTTTAATGTAGGAGATTCTTTAACTTTTTCTTTTACATTTAAGACTACATAATTTTTACATTGTTGTATTCACTTTGAACTCAAACTTTTTATTTTCAGTGTCTCTAGGGAAAAAATGAATTATTGAGATTTGTAAAGTGAATATTTTGATTATCTGAGTTTAATATTTAAATTTCCTGAAATCTAATAAGAATTACGTGGATTTTTCATCCCCCACTTCTTCGTCTTCCTATGTTGGCAGAATGTCCCTTTTGCCATTTCCTTTAAAATCGTTGAAAATTAAATGCCTCTCGTCTAGTGTTCCAGAAAAGCATTCTGTTAGATCTTACCCTTGTGGTGTAGGCTGCCTCAGGATCATCTTCCAGCACTCTGGAAAGTCCAAAGTCAGACACTTTGCACACAAGGTTACTGTTGATTAAGATGTTTCTGGCAGCAAGGTCTCTGTGCACGTAGCCCATGTCGGAAAGGTACTTCATTCCCGCAGCGATGCCTCTCAGCATGCCAACAAGCTGAATCACAGTGAACTGCCCGTCGTTTTTCTGTAAAGACGATGTAGAAATATTAGTCCAGCAACACCAATCAGTGGGGGAAAACATAAAAGGATCTTCCTTCAATCCACAAATTAATACTATCACCAAATTCATGTGCAATTTCTATCTGAAGGAGAATGGACAAAGTTAGGAATGTATAGTTAACTTGGTAATGTTGATCAGTCCTCTGCTTTGTCAAAGCAGATAAAGCTTTTGAAAGCCCTTGTCAAAAATCTCATTTAGTTGTCTTTTTATGCATTGTAATTTCTTTATTCTCAGTCATCAGACGAGTGCGTTCATCATTCCAACCTAGTGCCTGCCTGGGTTAACACAGCACATTTTTGAGGTGCTTTAGAAAAAGCAAGCTGATAGGCGTATTGGAGTAAAGACGAAGTGGCCAGAGGAGATAAAGGGAGACTCTGAAGTAGCACATGGGATGGGGAGAACTGAGCAACGAGCAGGACAATGTTAGCATTTCTCGGACACGTGCTGTCTTTGTCACGGGCATTGAACTTACTGCAGACACACAGAACGAGGCTCAGCTGATGCTTATTTTGAAATAAAGGAATGATGTGAGCGTAAGAGGCAGGAGAACTTGAAGATATGGATAAGAAATTTGGCAAAGGAATCTGGTAGAGGTTGGAGATTGGAAGGGAAGTTTGCCTTGTCAGTGGACCACTGTCATATCCAATGCACAGGCCCCTTGTATGATCATCATTAGTGTCACTGTCCCCTCACTCTTCCTAATCAATAGCAATCGTTGCTATATTGAAGGTGAAAAAAGGCCAGCCTACAGGTTTAATCAAGACTGAAAATATGTTACATTGTCTAGCACAAGCTATTTGCTAATAAAATGATATGTCATCATTTAAAATTTGGAGACTTACATATAAAAAAAAGGTATTTTCCTGAAACCAGGAAGATCCCACACCACTGCTTATTGTCTGTTACCAACGGCTCCTCTGGTACAAGTGCTAGTGGCTGGCCCTCAGCTGGATTATAAGCCTATTTGATCCCTACATCAATATAAGTGATCTGCATGGACCTTTCAGACATTTTTTCCTTGCTCTGTTTGATGTTACATACTTTGAGAAAGTTAAGTACTTGTAAAAGCTTCTGTTTTTCCCCCTTTTTTCCTTCCTTTTCTTTTTCTTTTCTTCCTTTTTTCCTTCCTTCCCTCTTTCTTTTAGTTTTTTGGGCAAGTTAATATACACTTAAATAAAACTGTAAAGGCATATAATTTCAATTTTATAAGTTTTTTAAAAAGGACAATTTTCAAACCAAAGTTAATTTTTGGAGTATAATTATCCTGACTCCAGATATTTCTATCTATTTAAAACTTGAGCTTTAAAGTGGCTCAATTTCAACTTCAATGTCATGACCAATATACAAATAACACTTTGAATAGTTAAATTTGTCTCAAATCTTACCTTTAAAAATGTATCTAAGGAGCCATTTTCCATATACTCTGTCACTATCATCACTGGTTTACCTGAAAAGAAAATAGTGGTATGAACTGCTGCTTTTTGACTTTGCACTCTCATCTAGAAAAAGTTTCTCTGGAAGTTCTATTAGAGTCTGAATTATATACATTCATTAAAAAAACATCATCTTTAAGCAACAAGTAAATTCCTGACATGATGATATCTTAGTGTAACGGGTAGTGTCAGTGAGAAAAAAGTATCATCATAATAATGATAGATTGACATTTAACAGATAAAGAAATACACAATTGTCAATATCAAAATCAATTTATGTAAAAACTGAGTTTCAAGATGAATTATATTTTAATAGAAGTAATGATATAATGTGCCAAATAATATCTAGCAAAGCACTGCAAACATATTCATCTTTCTCACAACTCTAAATAAAAACTCCTATCCAGTCTAACTGCCTTGTTTATGGTCCTTTGAATATATGTTGTATTTTCCTAACTCTATTTCTGTGTTCTTGTAACACCTTTCCTTGTGGCTACCTCCCTTTGCCCTCTCTGCCACACGTTTACAATCTCTATTAATCCAAACCGTTTCATTCTTCAAAGTGTTGTTCTAATTTCTCTTGCTTTCTGGAAACTTCTCTTACAATCATCATTTTTAACGGAAGGGATCCTCCTCCTCTGATATAGTATCGTAGCCTAGAGCTTAGCTGGATAGATTCGGGAGCCACGTTGCTTGCCTTTGAATCCCATATCAATCACTTACTATCATGTGTTCTTGGGCAAATCAGTTATTATCTCTGTGCCTGAGTTTTCTCATCTGTAAAATTAGGAAATTAATGGCACCTGCCTCATGAGTTGTTGTTAGTGTCCACCAAGTCATATGGTTATTCAAGGCATTTGGCATAGTGCCTACCACTTAGAATTTGCTATTTATTACTGTTTTACAGATTTAATCAACTTCATATCTGTGGGTTAACGTCCTTGCTAGATGTAAGTTGGCTAAGAGAATAGATCATATTTTATCTCCCATAAAATGATAGTTCTTTATATATAATAGGTCTGTGATACAAGATGAAAAATATAAGAACAAAAATCCTTGTTATACGAGAAAATGCCTAAAACATGATTGTCAGTTTTATCATTCCACATTAACCTCACTATACTTAAATAAGCACCTTTATTCTTTAATAAAAGTATACTACATACAATTTAAATGTTAATTTAAACTATTTGAAGTAAAAGGAGACCTTATGATCACAAAATTACTATCTTATACATCCATTAACTAACTTTTTTATTATGAAGGGAAACAAGGCCTAGACAATCATGAAATGCATGATAATTAACTTAATAACATTCTCCAGAAGGGCATCTATATTTTACTTAAGAAGTGATTAATTCAAGTCATATAATAAGAATCTGCAAATTTATTCATACATTATCCAGAAGTGTAAACAGAGATATAGAAAGTTAGACAATTACATATGAAAAAGAAATAACTAGAAAGTAAAAGGATTTTTCAGTCCGAAATCACTTAAAACTCTGTTTCGAATAATAAGGTAGGACAGTCTAATTTCTCACTCAGATAATTATCTTCTGTTAAAATACTTTTGAAGCAATACTCTTAACAGAATGTGACATGCATATTATAAAAGCAGGCACATTTCTCTCCTCCTCTTTGAAGATTATAGAACTTATAAAAGAAGTTTGTCTAAAATAATCCATTTGGCATATGTTTGTAGATGCCTACATTGGGTGAAACATCACATGTGCAGGGAATATGCTTTGGAGATGCCATTTGATATGAACTTTGAAGACTGAAAGGGTCACTGATGTAATAAAAGGTAACAGATATTCCAGGAAGAAGAGGCAGCATATGCCAACGGATCTTGTCATGAAAGAGCCCATCAAGTTCAAATACAGCTAGAGCCCTGGATTTTTGCTTTGTAAATCAGGAAGTGACAGGAGATGAGATGGGGAATACTGATTTTAAAGCTGCCTGGAAATGGAATATTTGAGTGAAAAAAAAAAGAAAAAAAGAATGGTTCATATTGGATTTGTAAAAGGCTCTGACGGAACAACAGAAAAATTGATTATAAATGTTTTTCCTCCTTAGTGTAATTGTATTTGAAGTTCACGCATAGAGAAATGCTTCCAATTTAACTTAATTTTAATGATCCTGCCACACTCATTTTAATGGATCTCAGATAAATTCTAAAATAGGTAAAATTCTGCTTTGGGTTCCAATCTCACATTTCAGAGTCCGTTTTAGCCTTTTATATTGTCGAAGCCCTTTTTATTTCAAAAGTCCAGAACTGATATACTTCCCCAAGGATGATAGCCAAAATATTTGATCATTGCTTTGGCACAGGTACCTACATGTCACAAGTTACACCAGCCATAATGCTAGTATATCTTGGACTGTCCTGCTGTACCAGACATCACCACTTCGTTTACCTAATTTCAGGAATCCAGAAGTACCCAGGGGTGAAGCTAACCAGGCATATAAAGGAGATACATGGATAACTCTGGCATCAGCTTTTTACCAAACAGTATAGAAGTATTTCAACAAATTTATAGCTAATAAGACCAAAAAGAGTATGTGCTTGTGGAACATCAGCCCCCATCAAACTAGAAGGAAGCCTACAATTTCTGGAATCAGCCTACGATTCCAAGAATCCTTCCTGTCTGTGTAGCTCTTTTCCTCTGACTTTAGCTCTCACCTATAGAAATCCACTGAGGGAGTTGTCATAGTATATTGGAATTGGAAGAGCTGAACTCCAGCAGATATCCAGGGAATACACCTTTCGTTTTCCCTCATTGGCACCTTTCAGCTCATACCACGTGAGCAGATGCCTTGTCCATCAAAGGGAAAAACTAATCTAAGTCTATCATTACCTACTCTGCCCTCAGTGCTTCATGATCACAGCATCTTACCTCTATTATTACTTACAGAACTTTCAGTTTCCTTCTCTCTTTTTCAAGAATTTCTTCTTCCTGTCTATCCTCTAATTTTTTGGACTCTCTTCTCACAGTTACCGGTCAGAGGTAAATACTTACTACTGGTTACTCAAGGCCTACTGAGCAGAAATTAGATAGAATCCCCATGTAAAAATATCTCTTTGTTGGGTAAATTTGTTCCTTAAATTCAACTCAAATTCACTAAACTTAGAAGAAAGAATTTATGCTCTAAAGGGAATGAACTGCCCAAAAACTTATTGACATTGAATAATATACATTTGGAAAGAAAAAAATGATTATTTTTTAGGGACATGGGCACCTGGTATTCATCCTGTAAGATCTTTTTAGCTTTCATCACCTAGTTTTAAAAGTCCAGATTAATTATTTATGACAGTGTTGGTTGTAATGTCAATAACAAAAATGTTATTTGAGAAATATGAGAGGTGTCTAAAACACCTCTCATATTTCAGAAAATGGGTGAAAAGCAATTAAAATGAATGTTTGCAAACAAGTATGATCTTCTTTTGTTGACACGAATAAGACACTTCAGGACCCATTTGATTATTTTTCATGCTTGACTCATTTTAATGCTAATTATATTTAGTTTGGCTTATGTTTTGTCTCAGTTCCTGCTAGCCTGCAAGAATGACATAGCAATAATTAACGTGGCTTACTCTAACCCTGGTAAATTCAATAAAACTGTATAAATCTTTTTCCATTATCCAGCTTGAAGTACACACAAAGAGTAGATCTGCCAATAATTTTGAAAGCATATTATCAAAAATCTATATAAAAAGAGCTCATAAAGCATGTCAAAACACGATTTTAATCACAGACTAGAGTTTTTATATTACTTTATATTATTTATGAGCTCCCAGCCCAGGCCGAGTCTAAGTAGCAATAGAAACATTGTTTGTGGGATTCACCAACCTCATAGTTCATCATTTGGTATGGATAATCACCAAAGAATTACAATTTATTGATTCATTGAGTGCCTACTCTTTACAAGGCACAATGTTATTTTTAACTGTTATTGAAATTCTATAACAGTGATATTACAAAAGACATTTTTCAGAGAAAGAATGTGAGGCTTAAAAAGATTCAGCATATTACTGGAGTTGACTAATGCACTTCATATAAGAAGCAAAGTTGGGAATCAAATTTATGTCCATCTGACTGTAAAAGCGTTTTGCTTTCCTCCATCATATGATGCCTATAATTTCAAAATATCTTTTTTAAGTTTTCCTTTAAAATCTCACAAATGTTTACTTTTTTGTGTTAAGATGAGCTTGGTAATCATGACTATGTTATACCAAACTATTCAACCGTTGATGGCACATTGGGTGGGAATTCAGCTTCTCTCAACAAATAATATATTCTTACATATGACTATTACCTATATATGCTCCGAGTGTTCCAAAGTGTTCTATAGTGAAATGGTCTTGGATTCTACTTACATGAGGTATCTAAAGTACTCAAACCCATAGAAACAGAAAGTAGAAAGATGATTGCCAGTGGCTGGGAAGAGGGAGAAAGGAGAAGTTGCCGTTCAATGGGTATAAAGTTTGAGTTATGCAAGATGAAAAAGCTGTAGAGCTCAGCTACATAACATTGTGCTTATAATTAACAATACTGTACTGTACACTCAAAAATTTAAGAGGATGGGGCAAACCTGGTGGCACAGCATTTAAGTTCATGTGCTCTGCTTTTGCACCCTGCGGTTTGCCAGTTCAGATCCCAGGCACAGACCTAGGCACTGCATGTCAAGCCATGCTGTGGCAGAGGTCCCACATATAAAATGGAGGAAGATGGGCACAGATGTTAGCTCAGGGCCAATCTTCCTCAGCAAAAAAAGGAGGATGGGTGGCAGATGTTAGCTCAGGGCTATCTTCCTCAAAAAAAGGAAAAAAAAATTAAGAGGACAAAATGTGTGGGGTCTTTTTACCACAATAAAACAAATTGAGTTTGTTTTCTCATGTGAGTTTTTGGTGCTAATGTCCATCACAAATCCAAGAGACAAGAGAATATGCCACAGCCAGTAACTCAATCTTTTTCCATAAGATATCTCAAAGTTGGATAAAACAAACTTGCGGGAATGTTGATCTTGCCCTTGCTTTTCAGAGCAAGGCCCCTGACAAGTGGTATAGCTAACACCTGCGAGCTTGTTAGAAATGCAAAAACTCAGCGCCCAATTTGATCTACTGAAACAGATTCTGCATTTTAGTAATATCCTCAGAGGCCCATTAAATTCTGAGAAACACTGAGGACACATCACAAGAGCTGCAGCTAAAGCTGCGCTTATTATTTTATTTGCATTGATACCACCTGCTTTTCAGAAACCATTAGCTCATCAAAAACACATGATACCACTTAGGGCTATAAGGGAGCATTTGATTTAGAAGCATCATAATTCACTGGAAAACAATTGTCACTGGGTATCTCTGGGAAACATTTTACGAGACTTGTAAATAATTAAAGTAAATTTGTGCTTATGCTTATATATCTATAGTTTTATTTCACTATGCCATTCTATTTGGGTTGTATTCCATTTAGTATACAAGTATAGCAAGTGTTTGAAATTACTTTTATTTTTACCCAGAGGGATACTTGGGATAACTCAAATGTCATGATTCAATTATTAATGGTTAATGGTCAACCAGAAAATAGGATCCTGCTCTTGTAGTAGAAATAGATAACGTTTATTAAGCAGGAGGAGAGGAGGACAAAATATGGGGCAATTAGAACTTAGAGGGGTACATAGATTTAATTCCATTATGGTCCTTACTTGTTGGTTAACACTTTAGGAAAAATCATTTATAAAATTATACAATTTAATTTTGGGAAAAACGATAAAATCGAAAGTCTTTGTACCTTACCTGAGACAGGAACATGAAAACACCAAATGTCTCCATAAGTAGAAGTTGCAAACTTTCCATAATATCCTCTTTTATTTCAGAATATTTACATTGACACAAACTTTTTCATTAGGTGCTCATTTCTCAAATTAAAAATGGAATTTTCTGACATTAGTGAAGGTGGATATTTACTTATGAGTCAGAAATTATAGACATCTCAAAGAAGGTGGGGAATCTAAAAATTAACAAATCTGACAGCTTTGTTTTCTTAATAATAAAAATAACTTTAAAACATAATGTTTAATTCACTAACAGTCAATCTGTGAGCCAGTAAATCTCTGTTTCTATAGATCTATATTTTTTTCAGATGAGTAGAATTTAGATTTTTATCAGGAAGAGCACTTGTAAATATCTAATAATTATTTTATGTGTATTTATTAAACCTCTATGTCTTAACAAAGAAAAACAACTATCAAATTAATAAACCGACTTTTATTTATACTTCAGTTTTAAAGCTATTTATTTTCATCATGGTTTATCACTGGATAATAGAATTTGTTTCTTTTTGTGAAACAGAAGATGTAAAATTGAAGCCTACTCATTCTTCAAACATTTTTATTATGTTTATTATGTTTAGTCCTTCTCAGGACTAAAGGTAAGTCCAACTTTATACACAGCATGTGATTGGATGCTTAGAGGGCTCTCAAACGCAACTTGTCCACAACTGAAATGTTGATTACCAACCACAGTCTTGCTCCTCCTAGACTTTTCCCCATAAATGGCAATTCCTTTCTTCGAGGTACTCAGGACAAATAATTTATAATTATCATTGACTCGTCTCCTATTCTCACACTCCAACTCTAATCCACAAGAAGCCTTACTGTGATTGCCTTCAAAATATCTACAGAATTCAACTACTATTCTCCATCTTATTAGATCACTACCCTGATCTAATCCAAAATGAGATGAGAATAATGTCATCACTGCTGCCTGCGTAAACACTTGCTCCTACTATCTACAGTCAACACAGCAGCCTGACTGATCTCATTAATGTAGAAATCAGATTCTATTGGCTCTAAAGGGTCCAAAGCTCAGGTTGAGAGATGGTCTTTGCAGGGACCAAAGAGTTCATGCACTCTTTATCCTCCTACTACATCTCCAAGTTAAGATCTTACCAGACTCCTCTCATTCATTCATTGAAGCAACACTGGCCTTCCTGCTGTTTCTTGAACATTCCATGCAAGTTCCATTCAAGCCTTTCTGGTCCTTTTTTCTGTAACATTCTGCCCCTAGATTTTGGTAAGGCCTACACATTCACTTTATCCAAGCCTTATCAGAGAGGCCTTTCTCTAAATAAAATAGAAACCACCAACCCTCAATAGAAGCAATCCCTAATCTCCTCACCTAGCTTTATTTTCTCCATTTAATATATTATAATGAATTTTTTCATTTAGTTTTTCTCCTTCACCCAAAGGTAAGCTCCATAAAGGTAGGAACTCGGTCTGTTAATCTCTTCTGTATCCCATTGATTAACAGAGGTAGGCATGTGTTAATTGATCAATTAATACCTTTTGAAGAAATAAATTTTTCTGGTCAAGTGTATAGCGAATGATGAAATATGAGGTTGGTAATGTACACCATTCAAGAGCTTGGGTTTTGTTGTCAAACAGAACTGTTTTAAAATCTGGCATTATCCTATGCTAGTTTTACAACATTGCATGAGGTATTTAAGCTCTTAAAAGTTAATTTTTCCCATCTGAAAATATGAACAAATGCTAGTGTCTACAGGATAGCATTATTGTCCAGATTAAAGGAGATAATATATAAAGAGCATTAAGCTTAGTAAATTTGTAAAGTTATGTTAATGACTAGTAGCAGCAATAACTGTTATATGCAAGACCTTTTGAAAAGATTCTCATGCAATTTCCTCCATATGAATTTTAACTTTTTTCTAAAACACCCATGGTTTCATAAAATAAAGTTTTCAAATTAGAATATAAACTATCACTCTAACTAGTTTTAAATATTTACATAACTGCAGTGTAGTCATTTGCTCATTTAATATCATTCACATCTTTTTTTTTTTAAATAACCTAATGTATCTGGTTCTGTGATAGACACTAGGGGGGTTATAAACAGATCAGTTTCAAGAAGCTCATTGTGTAGCAAGGACAATAAAACATGTGGAGAGATAACTATGATATAACGTATAGCATGACAAAATGCAGAGAAATGCAATGAGAGCTTATAAGATTGTCTCTAGCTGAGAATTCATTCATTCAACAAATATATGCAATGCCACACATGCGGAGCACTGATGTAGGGACAGATAGGTGAACAAAACGAAACAAAAACTTCTGCTCTTTGCAGCTTGTATTCTAATATAGAACTGGGAAGCTTCCCTTTACTCAGACAGTAGACATTATTGTGGGCCTACTCTAAGCCAGGCAGACACGGAGGACAGAAGGAAAAATGAAGATAAATGACAGTGATCTCACGGAAAAGGTCACATTTAAGTTCAACGCGAAGGTCAAGTAGAGCTGAGGAAAGTCAAGAGGACATTTTAGGGATGAATGAAGTATCTCAATGGGGTAGAATCAGAACTAGGTAGTTTTCGAGAAAGGGAATAGTGAAATATGGAGACATGGCCAAGTTACATCAGGTTAAGTATCGAAAGATATGTATTTTGCTTGATTTGTTTGTGTATTTGGTGATAAAGCATGAGCAGAAAGCAGTGATTTAGTAAAATCTACCTTAGGACAATAGGTATGGAATGGACTAATGTGGGAAAGTACCAAAATAGGAAAACTAGTTTGAAGATTGTTGAAATAGACCCAGATAATATATAACAAGGGCCTGTAAAATGAAAGTGACTTTATGAGAGAGACTAAAATGCTATACTTGAAAGATAAATACAAATTTATGTAACAGGTTAGAATTGTCTGACAATTTAAATAATCAATTGTTATTGAATGTGCTATCTCCTCAGACGTAGAAAAAGAAATAGGGAGAAATTCAGCTAATGTTCCTCTTTTTTTTAATTTATTAATTTTACAGAAGAACTAAGTTTATTTGTACACAATCCTACATTAAGAAATATAACTATGAATATTTCTAAGACTCAGTAGAAATATTCCTTTAGTCAATTTTGATTTACATGGATGGAAGAAGATAAATCTTAAAGAACTAAGGACACTGCAAGGGAAAAATTACAATTTTTTTCCCTTTTTATTTTATTCCTGAATCTCTTTAAATAGTAAAAGCTGGCACTGTGTATATTACATTAAAGCATCTTGCATTGCAAATGAGTCAATTAAGCCAGGACCTATGGGTTTTTTACATCATTTTTCACGAAGCCTCTCCAGAATATGTCTCCATTTATGATGTGTCTTGTTTAACAACAAGTCACAGAAGGAATTTGAATGAGGGACCATGTTTCTGGCACATTGGGCAGTGATACAGGAAAGATGAAGGTTCGTGATGGCACCACCCATAGGAGTGCTACTTCAGACTCCCTACCTCAGCTTCATCAGAAAAATCGCAAGATTTAGTTGCACTTATGTCTCATTATCTGTGTGCTGCAGGTTGAGAATAATTGCTGAATAAATTAGCATCAGATCAGAGAGCATGAAATTAAGGACACAAATAAAGTGAGTTGCAACATGGTAAATTAAAAACAAGTTGAAGACTTCCTAAGTTCATTCATGAAGAGCTACATTTATGAAGGAAAAATACAGTTTCAATTCACATGGAACAAAAAATAAGACCCAGAAATATTTTAAATATTTACAATTTGCCTGACTTATATATGTAACTTCATGGCAGCAATCCGAAATAGAATACTCCATTAGGAGATTAGAAATTTAAAATTTGTCTTCTCACCCACAGTACTGTTACTCTTAATAGACTAGCATTTACAGGATTTAGATACGATCATCTATTGATAATGACAATTGCTTCTAAAAACAAAGGTTTCAAGTGCCTATAAAATATATGAAAAATTTAGCTGTCTTAGTATGAGAAGTTTAGTTGCCTCAGTCAGGACCCATTCACATAAAAGAAGTTCTGTAATAAATCAGGGGTCTATAAAAGTGGGTGAATATGGGTTCTAATAATTTTGGGTGTTGTTTACTAGTATCTGATGGATTCACTTAAACAGATTAAAATAAATACTTATTCACTACTATAATTACCTGCAATTTTGTTGACACACACACAAATATATCTTAATTTAATCTGCATAACAATCTCATAAGGTATGTAAGACTTTCTGCCTCTTGTGTGCCATTGAGGCTCAAAATGTTTAAGTATGGTGACGATGGATTGGTTTAGGTTTAGGCATAACAGGTTTGCATAAATATTTAGGACATCTGTGTGTCTTCAAGGAGCAAATATTGTTTTTACATAGAAGCTAAAAAATATATATGCAAAAGAGACAAAATTAGAGGGAAGATTTGAGTGAGAGTTTTGGACACATGTAGGAAACTTACAGACAGTTGCAAAAATCCTTACCTAGGCACAGTGTTCAAAAGAAGGAGAAATTACTTCAGAGTGAAGTGATGAGGGACTGTTTTGTGGAGGTGATGGAAGTTGAATAGGGTTTTGAGGGAACTGAAAAGATTGTGAATATGAGGGTATAAGTTTCAGAGAAAGAGGCAACGTAGGCAAGGCAAGATATCAAGTACATTAAAATGGACTAAGAATGAAATTGATAGGGAGGAGCTCAGAGCACAGGAAGAAAGATAATTGGAAAAGCAATAACTATATATTTATTAAGTACCTACTCTGTGCCATGCCCATTCTAAACTTTACCTATATTAATTCATGTCATCTTTACAACATCACTATGAGGTATTCTTACTCCATGTCACTGATGAGGAAACTAAGGCTGAATGTTTAAATAACTTGTGCAAAGCCACATACTAGTTTATGGCAGAACCAAAATTAAAATCAGATTCATGTCTAGATCCATAGTTCATGTTCTTGACCATTATACAATACTGTCTTTCATTGTAGTAAGAGTGATCTGACACTGTTCTAAACATCACATGTTAAGTTATTACAGAGGGTAGATTGGCTGCCTATAGAGCTTAACATTTACCATGGGTAATAGGAAGTCATGGTCAGAGTTTATGTGAGGAAGTTAAATTTGGCAGCCATATTTAAGGATGAGAAGAAGACATGAAATTTATAAAATACTTGCATAATATTATTACTATGACTATCATTAAAAACTATATTTTATATTAGATAATACCATTCCTGCATAGGAAATAATTTTACTCAATCATTGTTATTATAATTCTTGTTCCTACAGTATCTAACACCACACACTATCACTGATGTCCGTTAAGGGTCCTTCCCCTCAGGTAGAATATAGTCATATTCAAATTCTGACTTCATTTTATTGTAGTGGTGACCATCTTCTTCATGTTATATTCGTATTTCAAATATTCCTGACCATTCATTGTAGTGTATAATTTTTGTAAAATGCTTTAATTTCTTTTATTCCTTTCAAAGAATGTAGTTTTCCTTGTCCTTCATTTGCATCTCTCTTGTCCCTGCCTCCCACCTTTCTTTAGGAAATTTTTTGTTCTGATAAGACCTCAGAATGTCCTTCTTGCTCCAGTCATACCCTTCTTGGGTATCCTTCAAGGGGTAAATAAGGTATGGGCATGTACCCAATTGGAGGAAGAAAACGCATCTAAGTTTTGAAGAAACCCATAAATCTGCAGGTTATTTTATTGCTATGCTACATTCCTCTATGAACATTCTTACTGGAGATGTGTATTTCTTTGAGAAGTGGAGAAAAACAGTCTCCCAGCAATACTGTCTGATTCAGAAGTTTAACCAATTCAACATGATACTTTGGCTGTGGTCTCTTTCTAGAACTCGTGAGGGGCTTCTACATTCTTATCTGTGATATATTGCGGTGAATCATGAGTTGGGAATTAATCTGTTATTTACCAGGTAAGTATTTTGATTTGTTTCTTTTGTCCTTCTTTATTGTGAAAAGTTGTGTTTTTCTTGTTGCTGTTGTTTTGTTTTTGATATTTACAAGCTAAATGGTACAAATAGATATCCAATCAACTGATAGTAGGTTGAGAACATTTACTGAATAGACACTGCTGGTATGCATATTTGGCCTATATATAACTCAAGACTTGATTACTAGTAACTGGAAGTTGAACAAATGCTTGAAAGAAAGTCTAGGAATTGTTTCTTGCCAAAGTTTTTAGATGGATTTTAGAAAGTGGTATGTAGAGTATGAGGGATAAAGGAAGGAATGAGAATACAGAGAAACAGCAAAGAAAGAATGGATTAAAAGAAAATAAAGGCCTCCATTATGTGTCACTTAAATACTTTCTGGGATGACTGAGAAGTGATTTGATATCCTTATATTGGGAAGTTCACCACATAACCACACTTATAAGACACAAATAAAAATGTAAAAGATGTAAAATCCTAGATATTTCTGAATAAAAGCTAGATTTGTTTTAACAAAATCATAAGTCTCAAGAAATTTTCCAGTCTTTGAATAAAAGCAATATATTTGCTATGAAGAACTGCTTAAAAGGTGGCAGGGCACCTGTGGTTATAGTTTTAAACCTTAAACTTCAGTGGCTCAATCAAAACTCTCAAGTTAACATTTCATTAGGATAAAAAGTGAAAGAGTCAAGAGAAAAAAATTTGATATTTTTACTCCTTCTTTTATCTGGATACACTTTCTCTGGCACAGAATTCATAGTAACTGAGTTAATACACATGTTTTGAAAAAATAAATGAAATTCAGGTCCATTAAAGACCAGCGTTGATGAGAATCTACTAAAATATAGAACAATTATTAATATTAGAGAGATTGTTAATAACATTATTATGGCTAGTTTTCCCTCTATTTGAAATTAATAATGGCCTAGTAGAAGAAATCCAGTTATTCATGATACACACACACATGCATAATTTGACATTGTACTTACTTTTGGTCACTACACCTTCTAAGTGAATGATGTTAGGATGATCAAACTGCCCCATGATACTTGCTTCACCCAGGAAATCTCTGCGTTGCTTTTCGGTATAGCCTACTTTCAGAGTTTTGATTGCCACAGGTAATTCTCTTTTTCCTGGAAGTTTCAAACGTCCACTACAAACTTCACCAAATTCACCTTGTGATAAAGATGGAAAAACACACAATCTCATTTGAAATCCTTACTCCAATAACACTCTAAAGCACTCTTTGAGTATTAAGGTTTAGACAAAATAGAGTTAAAAAGGGAGTTCAAACTTCTTTATCAACTTTCATAGAAATAAATGGCACATTGGGAAAAACCATCTACAAGTGATCATAAAACAATCTGTGGGTTTGTTAGCTTCATCCATCTCACCTAAAAAAACCTCACTAGACACATTAGAAAAAAATTAAAAGCAGCTGACTGAAATGACTTCCTTCTTCCTTCTCTTTCTACTCTAGCCAGTGCCATTAATGAGAAAAGGAGAAAAGGTTACAGCAGGACAAAAAGGAATTGATTTTAAGAAAGAAATGATTCATAAATAGAATAATTGGGTGCTTGAACTGTGTAAATACTTTTGGGTATTACAAATTATATATGCATAATATATGGGACATAATATATACGGACTATAACAAACAGTAGATGGTGAAACACTATGTTGAAATGTACATATATTTGCTGGTTTATTTTTTTATTTCATAAACTGACATTTGCTGGTCTAAGTATGAACTACACAGAAGGTAGCCTTAAAATACACTCAATTACATACCACTTTGAAAGCAAGTCAATTACGAAAGATTAAAAACATTCTGCTCTGGAATAGGACATTGATATATTACATTCTATAATCTCAGCACAAGTTAAAAGTCCAAGTTAAACACTGCCTTACCTGCTCCGATAACTCTTTCAATGGTGATGCATGAAGCTTCTATCTCCTTGGCAAATTCATGGACAGCTTGATTAGGATCCTCATAGGTATGGGGATCAATATAAGTTCTTACTCCTGGCAGTTTAACTGTAAAAATAAATGGGCATTAAAATAGAAGTGCTGTGATGGATGAGTGAAATTATAAACTCTAACACGCAACTACGGCTTAGATCCCTACTTCCTGTAATGGCCAAGCTGCAAGGACAGACCCTCTCGAGTTATAGGAGTCGTTTGTACAGCTTTCTCACTTTTATGATTTTAGAAATCTGGATTATTGGTATGTACAAGACATAGACATGTGACGACATATTTGAGTAAATACACCTTTCAACAATAGTGTTCACAGAGTCAGTCTCTGGAGCAAACTAAGACAATTTTGTTTACTAAACTGAACAGTTAAATGCTAGCGGTTTATTTGTTGTTTTGTTATTTCATGTTTCATTTGGAATATCATCACAGAGGATTAATTTTGGTCTTACAAAAAATAATTTAAAATAACTTCTCTGGTGCTTTGGTCCAGTAAGACTGACATGGAAGTCAGAAAGAAAAATAGAAGTTGTACTTCTCGCTCTACCTCTGTTACTCCATGTCGTTTTACAAGAGCCTATGTTCTATGAGGCTCAGTGTCACCACATTTAAAGGCTACCAATATCACCCTCACAGTGTTTTTTGATGGTAAATAACATTAAGTAAGATAGGATAATGAGAATGGACTCAATGCTTTGCAGAGTGAATTATGGCTTTAAGGATTTTCACTTTTCCATCATGGCAGGGACAAAAACAAAAGAAACTCTTTTTGTCATTTACTTGGCAAATCAACTCACAGTATACTATTTAGGAAAAAAGTGAGCATATCAAAATACCATTAATTAGAACTCATTTACGCTAATTTTTCAAGCTCATAATTAAACCTTGATTTTCTGCATTTCTTAAAAGTTTAGTATCTTTCAACTCATTTGAACCAAGGTTGCTGCTACAGCATCTGCTCAGGGAAATTCCTGCTGTAATGCTAGAGAAAGAAGAAAAAATACTGAAAAACTGTATTTATTTAATCTAGTGGTATTGTTTAATGATAGATTTCTGCTGACTGTATGATAGACTCGGCTATGAATTAAAATTGGCCTGGAAATTTGGTTTGAAATATAATAGCTTTTTATATTAAGCAAAAAGTTTCTATTCGAATGATTCTAATGAAAGTATGCTTTAAAGAATTGAATAAACCATCCAGCTGTTGCTTAGGGCCAGCCAGCAATGCCCCAAGCCCATATGCTTTACAGGAATGTAACAGATCACTCACATTTTTTAACAGAATATTTTTGGTCAGTTATTACAAATCTCCTAGCCTGAAAAGAAACCAAAAAACAATAACGTCTCCCCTACTTTGTTTTCTTTTGACTTTTTACAATTTGCTTACTGTGCCCATTATGAAAATGCATCTTTTCCTCTTCTGGATCTTGTTTGGCTTTGCTGTAACCACACCGCCTGGAACAGAGTAAGCTACAATCAGCCACGTCTCTGAGTGGTGAATCATATCAAGCCCAGAAGAATGAAATACAATTGAACTGATTGCAACCCTAACTGATTTTCACACTAGAGGTATGAAATAACACCAATACTCCTTTTGGATGAATTTTATTTCCTCAGCCAACATCCCTCACTCTTGCCCAGATTTCCCTGAGAAGTCTGAAGCCATCCAAACTTATTTTTAAACTTCTCTTCGCCATGTACTATATGTAGTATATACTATATTTTTTTAGTTTTTAATCATTCATAATGGACTGAAATCCCTAACTACCCCTTTTCTGATGCTTCTTGCTCCTCTCTTTATTTACGTGGACATTTCCCTAGGTCCTCTGCACGAACTTCTCCGGTTCTCTCTTGTCAATCCATACATTTATATCAATTTAACTAATACCTCTACCCCTCTGGGTTAATTATTCTAAGAGTTATCACACTGCCAATGGCCTTGGTCCCTTAAGATCAAAGCCTTATTCATATGTACTTCACAACAAATTAGTTGCTAAATCCCAAGCATTATATAACATAAAAGTCTTAAGATCCATATTTTCCTTTTCATTAGCTCTACCACCTCATCAATTAAGGCTTTGCTATTTTTCATTTGAAATCCTATAAGTGCCTCCGGACTGATGCCCGGTGCTCTATAAGTGCTTTCCTAAAACTCTACTAGACTTGGCTGTAGCCAAATATTGTAAATAAGATACTTTTCTACTGTGTTAGCTGTCTCCTGCAAAGTCTCCAATAAAATAAGAGAGTAAAGATTCTTAAACATAGACCAAATGCAGATTTTCTATATCATCTCCAACTGTTATCTTCAAGTGTACTAAAATTTATCCTCAAGGATCCAAGATATTTCTCCGTGCTTCCACACATTTGCATATACTGCTTCCTGAAGCTAGGATATTTTTCCTAACAATTTCCACTTAACAAAATACAATTCATTTTTTGCCTTCTTCATGTGTTTTTTTCCTGATATCCCAACTTAATGAAATCTTTCCTCCTCTGAACCCATCCTTCTGTACCCCTCTCCTGGGGTGACTCCCATTCTAAAATGCACATAGTCATTTGAGTATGTTTTTTGGCTCTCTTACTACTTGTCAGTTTCTTGAATGGCAGTAACTAGCATTCATCTATAAATTTCTGCAGTGATCTAGCTTCTGGCTCAGAGTCGACACCAAAAATATTTGTCACATTGATGAGTGAATAAATGAATGAGTGAACGATATTTTGATTGTATCTACACAATGACAAGTGTCTGGAGAGGGAATACACTGATGAATACTAAGTTGATGTAGTACATGATTAACCATATAACAGTAAAACAACTGACAAATAAAAATATTTAAATTATTTTTAGCGAAACTCTAAGGGAGTGAATTTACTATTCATATGCTTCGTAACAAAAATGAGTTTATTAAAAACACAATTTTCATTTATTTCTGCATAAAGAAAATACAGCCAAAATGGCAGATTGACAACATACTTTCATTACAAGGTTGGTTGAAAACTACTATGTGATGCAAACAAAATGTCCAATTGACGTGTACTAATGAGGACTGTCTTTGATTACATATTCTAGGATGCTTCTTAAATATGTGGATATTTTGATATAAAAGGAAGCCTGTTTTATTCTATATTGTTTTTTAGTGTGTATTATACATGTCTTATCAAAATAGATAACCCATCCTTATGCCATTTTTTGAAAAGATACAATTATTTTCATTTTATCATATTAAAAATTGGCAATTTAAGAGTAAAGTACAGATGATAAAATTTGAGTAAACTTGAAGCAATATACTTAATACATACAGTGTTTTGGGGTGAGGAAAAGTACACAGTGGGGATCTGGTGACTGTTCAACAGTTACTCATAACACTTAGATGCATTTGTCATTCAAGAGCCCTTAAAGACATCTTGAAAAAAACCTCACCACAATGAAGTAGAGAAAAAAACAAATACATAAAATCATTCTGAAATTACATTTGGTCTATTCAAGCTGACACTTAAAGTATTTTAATACATTGCTCATAATTTTTCTAGATATTACATTATTCTTTCAATCTTTAATGTATGTGCCTCTAGAGAGAAATTATTGATACTTTTTTAAACCAATGTTTTAAATACAATTGTGTGAAGTCATCCTGAAATTTATGGTTTTTAAATAATACCGACAAAAAAACCTTTGTTAAAGGAATTCTAAAGAGACCTAAAAAGTATACAAGTTCTTGTAGTTTACATTAGAAAACAAACACCCATTCAACTCTCCCTTCAATTCTCCCACCTTCAAAAACAAAACGAAGCTTCCAAACGTGTAGCCTCAAACAGTCTTTATCATTAACTAAGCCTCATGGATTTTTAAACTGCATACAAATTCCTCATATGAAAATGGAAATAAAACTTTGGATCCCACCTAATGATTTGGGAATACCTTGGTGAGGAGTGGTTAACATTTTAACACCTAGGGTGGGTGTCAGGAGGGCAATAGAAAGGAGTTATTTTTGACTATGGCCATCTCTGGAGCTCTATAATATATACGGCAGCCTGTCACATTAACATATAAAATTAAGTTCTTGAACCCCCCAAAGCATCATTAAAACAAGCCTCAACAAGATAGAGCAACCTAAGTGCAGCTGGTAGAGACTGGCACTCAAGCAGTGGTTCAGCCTCGCTAACAGAGCATTGCAGGAAGCCTGTTCATTCTGTGTCATCTTCTGTACCTGCGCCAGATGCATAATTTTAACCCATCAGACAAACAGTCAATAAATATGCCATTCTGTACAGAAATTACACCTCCTACATTCTGGAACCAATTTTTTTTTTCTGAATGGAAAAGAAAACTTTCTTCATTTGGCTTCATATCACAATTTTAATGAGCTTTGATATCATTGTACTAAAAATATCTGTAGTGCTGTAATTAGAAGAATCATCTTCTAGTCATTTACACTCATTTTTTTTCTAGAAAACAATGTTTCATTTTTCAGTAGTAGAGGTGAACATAAGAAATCATATTAAATGTAAGCATTATTCATATTAATATTTATTAAAAAGTCATAGAGAGATGCTTAATATATAAACATAGCAATGACTTTATGGGTAATTTAGAAATCAATATATTTTCTCCCACATTTATCCTAAGAAGTTGGTTGATGATATTAACACTGATCTTAAAAACTGGGCCCCAGCCATAACAAATAAAATTGGACATTTGAAATTTCCATAGTACATGAGATAGTAAACAATAATTTTTATACGTGGATAAATGTGCCAATGAGTAATTTAGTTCTTGGATGTAAATTAAGGATTTGATAATAAAATAAATTAAAGGTATGAATGTCAAGGCCTCCAGGGTACCAAGTGACACACAGAATCAGTAATTTACTAAACAGCACCCTTATGGCCAAAGAGGAAAGATGAAGGAATGAAATAGCCAAGTGCAGATCCTTGCTCAATGATAGTCTTCACAGAATCATGTTTTTTCATTGCTTTAGCCTACAAAAAATAAACACTTTTTCACCTTAATTCCAAACAAGGTGGAGCAGGGTGCAATGGTGGGAGATGGAATGGTTTTACATTTCAGTTTCTTTAAAAGAAATGCATATGTAGCATTAATGAGCATATGCAGAACTTAGCTCAGAAATGGACACTCCTATATTGTTCTTATATTGTTCTATTTTCCAGATTGATTAGAAAATACTTTACCTATACTTTAAACCAAAAATGTTTAAAGTTGACAAATTCCAGCAAAGATTAGAGTCAATATGTTTTGCTTATGGAAAATAAAAGCTTCTTGTGATTTTAGCCTCTTTTAAAACCACATTTCTCCATATATGCACACTCTCTCGTTCTGACATAATAATGACTTCAAACGCTGTATAATGCTGTATTTAAGATTTTATTGCTAGAATCTTAAAAAGAATAAGTTACAACATTTTGGGAAACAGTTTTACTTTTTCATTTCAAGATTCTCTCCAACCGAGCAAAGCTAGTTTTAATAAAAGCTCAGCTAACTCAGCCTCATAAAATAAAGAAGCATATGAACATTAGCTTAATAATATATCTAATAAATCCTGGAAATAGATTGTTTTGTTTTACAGGATCACATTCTTCAATAAGAATGTGAGTGAAAATGCAGTAAAATTGGACATTGGATATTTAGGCTGTCTTGCTAGCAGGACCTTAAGATTCTCATTCATATACTCCTCATTTGCATAGTAGCATACTGAGATTTTTGAGTTCCTAATAGATAGATGTAAGTTACACACAAGAAATGCAACTGATCTACTATGTTTGCTGAAAATTCTCAAATATACTTCTCAAGGGAAATGTACTCATGTTGAAAAACACACTTTCCTTGGATGTGGGAATGGAATGACGATTACACCATACAAAATGAGGACATAGCTTGCTAGGTTCCCGTCTCACATTCTATCAAGGATACTAACTATTCTATGATTAATAGTAATGTGAGAAGCTAAGTTATTTCTTATTTTATGCTTTACATATCATTTTTTGTTTCCACATTCTAAAAGACAAAGAAAAAATGTCTTAAAAATAACACCTTCTAGAATAGTGTAGTACATATGAATTTGTAAATTTTTCATTGATGAGATCTTCAAATCTTTTCGAATTAGAAATAATAGGAAGATGAACAATTTCAAATACTTCAAAAAACTCAAATATGAATTGTAGACTTTTCAATATTAAGTTAAATTTTAATTGACAAAATTTTGATATAAAAACATTTCGTAAAGTATTACATGTGAGGATTAAGTCTCTCTGTTTTCAACAAATTTTGTTCTAATACTAGAGTAGATAATTTCTACTAATTTTTAAACTATTTCATGGATGTGACCATTGGATTTCTAAATTGGAGTAGGCCCGCTTAATATCTTCTGTAGTCTGAGGTTCCACAGGTATTATAAAAAGGGATTTTGGAGCAGTACATAGTTATATTTTACATAGCAAGCCTTCAATTGGAATTTAATGTATTCTATATATATTGCAAGAAAGCCTCACATCCTCCTGCCGAAAGCACTTTAAATGGGGCTCTAGAATATTACAAAGGGATGATTCTATTTTCTATGTCTCTTTCCCAGGTCTACAAAATAGAATAGTACTTCCACATACCTCCCCAGCAGAAATCTTGTGAAGATGAATGAAATAATCTGTTGTGTGCATGAAACTAAAAATTTGCTTACTTCAAATTTCAAGAAATTTGCAGTTAATATAGAGAAAAAATCAGTTCATTGACAAGTTGAGATAATAGTTAATGTTTTGATGTAATTCATGATCCTTTCAGTCAGAGAAATTTTTTAACCTCTGCATTATGAGAGAGGCTAAAGTTTATCCCTTGTGTCTCTGATTAAAAATATTTAAAATTTTTTTCTAAAAAAACGAAACTGATTTCCTAAAAATCACAGAATAGGTAAATGAACAAAATAAGAACTTAATATTTTTATTTTCAGAATAGTGAACTCCATTTCCCTTGCCACAATAACCCCTCAGAAGAAACAGTAAGTGGTATGAAAACACTAGAAAGCATGAAAACTCATGAATGAAGAAAATAGCCTGACACACATTTGAACTTAAGAAATGCAAGAAAAAGCTGCTTTGGGACTATTGGTTATTTCAGACAGACATAATAAATATCATGCTATAAATATATATTAGCTTTTGTAAGCATAAACACAAATGAATACAAGGGATAAATGGTAATGTTATTTTAGAAAATACACACATGAATACCTTATTTACATTAAAAACAATTCAACACTGGATGTTTGTAAGAATAGACTTTTTTTGAGAAGTGAAACAATGATTAGAGTCTCAAGCCAGTTGTGATGACATAAAGTCAACGATCACTGATAAAAATACCTCTGCTAAAAATGTGGGCAGTTTCGGGGATAGGGTGCCTAAATCTAGGCATCTGGGTTTCATTCAGAAATATTACAGATACATCTTCCATCACTGGGTAGATTTCAGTGAAAGCAGGAAGAATATCTGAAATATTAGCATCATATATATATATATATGTGCACAGATTTCACAACAAAGTGGGCAACTAGATTGATGAAAAATAATTTGAGATCAAAGGTGGCAACATGTAATTACCAATTTCATCTTATAAATGGCACACTATACATTTGAAAAATAATGGAGCATGCTTTCCAGGTGGGAAATATGCCAAAGTAAAACTCAGAACTCCAGAGCCTTGCAGAAGCTTTAGTATAGTTGAATTGCAGAACCAAAGATCTAGGTCAATGGTTTTGAAATTGTACTTTTCAGATCCCTAGATTTCCGCAAGCTATATTAAGGTACTTCTAAAAGCCAGTATATTTACAGTGGTCAATTTTGATGTACATATATGCATTGCATTATATTAAGGTCAAAACCAACCACACATATATTCACTAGCAGTCTTTCAAGAAATGAAAAACTATGAAATTCCAAAATCTCAAAATGTCTAACAAACTCTCCTCTATAAATGCAAATATGTCTGTTCACAAATGATGATGATACAATGTTCCTTGGAAATTATTTATGTGGTAATTGACAAATGCTGGTATGACTATACATACAAAATTAGGTGGCAAGACTTCAGGTCAAGATTCCTCAGTATTTTACTGATTCTGTTAGGAAAATTGTTCTTCTCAGCCCTTAATTTCCACCATTTAAGGTTGTTTTCTCCCAATGCTTTAATATAAACAAATAATATGTTTAACTGAAACCTCGTAGTGACTTGAAATTATAAAATGGAAGTTTAGAAAACATAGCAATAAAAACATTTTACCTTCCATGTTTCTCCAGTAATAATTTTGGACAACTTTCTTACAGCCTAATTTATGTACGCCCAATTAAAGTTTGTTTCTTTTGCTTTATTATGTTTTGTTTTACTAAGAATGCATTAAAAAATTCTGGCTCTTCCATAAACCTTTCCATGAAAACTGTTAGCATTTTATTGGGTACTTAAGTACATCTATGGCAAAATCATTTCTCCTTTTTTTTTGCACACACACACAAATATACACGCACACACAAATATACTCACTGCCTCAATAATTGGTAACATTATTTAAAGATAATATGAGAAAAAAGTTTTCATCTTAGATTTCTTGGCTTGTTCTTTGTAAAGGAAGCATTCTGCCTTCCCACTTTTCCTGTTTTCTTTTATTTGTTTACTTTACAAACTTCCTGAAGCCAAGTACACAGTAGACAAAGATACCATTTTAAAAATCAAGTATTTTAAATCCAGCTAGAGTTAGTTTTTGCCAATACTTCTTAAGCCATGGCTTCACAAATGTTCATACTCCCAGTAAGGTATCTTTGAGATTTAGTTCAAAGGAAACCTGAATGTCAATCTTCATTTTTTTCTGAGAAGTAAATTCTGCCTATTCTGCTTCAGTGATGATTTATTTCTTATAACAACTATACTCAAGACTCAAGTAGACTGGCCAGCCCCGTGGTCAAGTAGTTAAGTTCTTGTGCTCTACTTCTGCGGCCCAGGGTTTCAACAGTTTGGAACCCGGGCTCGGACATGGCACTGCTCGTCAGGCCATGTTGAGGCGGCGTCCCACATACCACAACTAGAAGGACCCACAACTAAAATAAAAAGCTATGTACTCGGGGGATTTGGGGAGAAAAAGCACAAAAAGTAAAAAAAAGGAAGAAGATTGGCAACAGTTGTTAGCTCAGGTGCCAATCTTCAAAAAAAGAAAAGACTCAAGTAGAATGAGCAATTCAGTGACCATTTTTTTAGTTTTTCCTAGAGCAGTAAAAAACCCCCCAAAACACAGTGTAAAGCCATTTATTTTATACCTTGGCCATTGCCACATTTCAGGGTTTTATGGTTTGTCACTGAAGCCTCAAGCTTAAATAAGAATTTCCTGAGTAAATTAAATAATTTGGAACAAATCTGTACTTTCATATTAACTTGAAAACTTTTTTCAAATACAAAAATTTCAAAAGACTGAGAAAAAGATCTTTGAATTTTATCAGTTTGTTTACTCTCTCTTGTTCTCAGAAGACCAGTATCCATTCCACCGCTTCTCACATCTACATAGGCATGCACACTCATTCACACCACAGTTACTGAACCAACAAAAATTAGTTGACATCTAGAGAATATGAGTAACAATTTAAAATGCCTGAACGAAACCCTATAATTCTCTAAAAGGCATTTCAGAATCTTTTCCTTGCGAATTTCAATACAGTAGCACAGGGATTTAGACTCTAATCTAGAAAGAAATTATCCGAAGTATTTCACTTTTTACAAGGTAGTTCACTACTGTCTAAATCTGTGAATACAGCTCTCTGGTCTCATGTTTTAGCCTACAATTTTATAGCTATAACCCAGATACATATTTAGGATTTGCATTTGTAAATAATTGACTGTCTTATTTGGACACTGATCCCCAAAATATGCATATTTTTTACTTCACTGGTATCAAATTAGGAATAGCACTTCTAATGACTGAAATAATTCAAGGTTAAAAATCTGAAGTAAACCATGAAAAGTACACGTGGTTCTGTTCTCCAATGCCACATGTATCCACAATAATTATGAAAATAGAAGAGCCCAGCTATGTTATGGTCCTTCCATGGTTCTGGGAGACAGAACAGGTGATTTCACCTTGACAGAGTAGCCTTCTACTTCCATGTATGATAATGATTTTAATCTTAATGGAACAACAAAAACAGCGACATGTTAAATGTAAAACAGATTCTACAATCTTACCACTTCCTGGCTTAAATCAAGACCATGGTAAAAGCCTTGGAAGAGATGTATGAATGCTTGACATAGGGATGAGGTACTACTATACGTATATTTTACTTGAAATTGTCCATTGTGAAATCACTTGGGAATCAGTTTCATTCTGCTCTGCTGTTAAGGCATAACCAGTGTACTAGCGGTTAAAATGTACACAAATGGAAAAAAACAAAAAGGAATGCTGACGATCATACATATAGGTGGGACATCACATAGGAGTGAAAGTGGGAAGGGAACACTAACCATATTAGGCTTGGATGGGCAACAGCGCACAGGGAAGAAGCCCTTCCACAGCCACATTCGCAGCAACTGAAAAGCAAACAAGAGAGCCCAAGATAAGGAAGAGATCCCACTCCCTCTTATAGCATAGACACTATGAATTTAGACAGGCGTCTGCTTTGCTTTTCAAAAGCAACAATCCCTACATGCATACAATTAATTTCTTTCCACAATGCCTTTCAAATTAAGAAGCATTATATGGATTTAAGAAATACAGAACTGTATTAGTTATTTTTATTTTACTTAAAATGCTTATTCAGTAGGAAATATAATGAGCCCATGTATTTGATTATGCAATTCATATAGACATACAAATAAAGATGTAAGCCCATTTAAATATATCTTTCCTCAAAAATTCCTGCAAAATTTATATTCGGAAGACATTCTAAATAGCCTTTTACAAACATTTTGCATAGAACCTACAAATTTAGAAGGGAGAATAATGCCTCGCTCATTTGACCCATAGATTTCTTATACCAGTGGCATTATTTATCATAACCTATTGAAAATGTTATGCTTATGTGACTTCTCCAGTCACTTATGGAAGTCTCTCAATTTAAATTTACATTTTCAGAATTAAAAAATGTATCTCCAAATATATATTTGCAGAGCTATTGCCATATAAAAAAAGCAAACTATGTATAATACATGCACTTTCCTGGATATCACAACACTCAAAACTTTTAAAAATTTTCCACATACTCAGAGTAAAAAGTCCAGAAAATACCAAGCAAATTGCTTAATAAAATGCACTTTATTGTTAGAAACCACATAAACTGATAGCAGAACATAACATAGAATTTATTTAGTGCTTCAATGCATTCACTTTCCAGTATAGTTATGAATAGCATTTATAATGATTTCAAGAGAATTGTGGAATGAGCTCAGTAATGATACTGTATACCAGCAGGTTAGGCTTTTGTCTAAAATACGTCTATTTTGAACTTTATGTGAAATGTATCTGCTCTATTTTATAGCAAATAAGGAGAATAAAATAAAATATAAACATCTAATAAAGCTGGAAATGCTAATAAGGTAGAAAAGTATTTCCAAATCAAATGCAAATGGATCTTTTTTAAAGGAAGTGGGCATTGTTCTGTATATTTTCTTTGGAGTACTGATGATACTATAATTTTTATTACTACTAAATGTCTGAGAATTTGGCTGCCACTAAAATAGAATCATAGTAAATTAAAAATTTGGCTACTATGACATTTACTTCCAGTTTGACTACTTATTATATATATTTTAAAGAATATGCCAAATAATTATTTTCACTGCAGAGGTATTGAAAGTCAATGTATTTCTTAACACAAAAATGTTAAAATGTTTAAAGAGTCGGTAAAACATCTGTAAAATACCTTGACAAATCTTGATATACTTCTTTATAATAACATTTATTTCATTAGTGTCTTAAACAATTGCTGATATCCTGTATATGTTAACTTCCCTACTGTTTCTGTTTGTATCAGCACTCAGATTACGGGTCTGCAAACTAAAGCCCATGGACCAATTCTAGCCTACCACTTCTTTTTGTAAATCTAGCGTTATTGGAACACAGCCACACTCAGACTTGTTGTTTATGGCTTCTTTAGTGCTGTTATGACAGAGTCGAGTAGTTGTGACAGAGAATGTAGGGCCTGCAAAGCCTAAAACATTTACTACCTGGCCCTTTAAAGGGAGTTTGCCTTCCTCTTGTCATAGACTGTTAGTGTCTTGAGAGGAAGAGGATTCTCTGAACTTTTATTTCCTTCACAGTTGAAGCATAATAATTGATACCTGTAAGTAGTCAGTGTTTTACTGTAATTGGTATTAACTAACGGCATGATTATCACAATTTACTGATATTATCTCAACTGATATTATCTAAATTGAGATGGTATCTCAATTTACTGGTAGTTTCCATATATATGCTAATTTCAAACAGCATAGTTCCAGTTCAATTACTAATAAATAAATAATTGATGGTTGACGAATGTATCCAATTGATTTTTAGTGATAAAATGATGATGCCGTCTCCTAATAAAGTACAAACATCCTTCTAGTGAAATGTGCACAGTTTATAAACTCAGGTAGAATTGTGCTTAGGGAGGCAACAACTGCACTGTGATTGGCCATTACCTGATAGGATTTATTTAATACTTGGTCAGTGTTCTATGACTCAAAACACACACTAATGATTCTAAAAATAATAACATTTCGTTCAGTCCTCTTAGTTTGAAAAACTATAATGTTTTTGTTTTACAAATTAGTACATACACACACACACACACACACGCATACATGCAATTCACTGTAACATCAATCCACAAATTTTAGTCCTGAAGAATTTAAATCACTTTACCTATCATTAGAATTCTAGTTTATAGTTTTAACAAAGTTTAATCAAAAAATCTGAAATTATATAAAGTCAAACACTTGTGCTTCTATTTTTTCTGAGTCATGGTTTTAGATCCATATATTCCCAAATGAAGTATACATAGGAACTAAGTAACTAATTACATTCAGACCAATTCTTATAAATACAGAAAGGTCAATGTAATTTTTTAAAAAAATCATTTCCACAAAATACATTTTCTAAGGATTTAGTGATCAGAGCAAACTGTGAATTTATCTGTTATGAAGAAAATTAAAACTGAAGTTCCTTTTCTATGAATATCTGAAGTGGCATAATAACAAATAACTCTTTTTAAATAAACTCTGAGGATGCTGTCACAGTAACACCTCAGCACCAGACAGTATAAAGAATATGTTCTTTCATTAATCAATAAATACTTGGAGAAGTACAGGTTGAAAATGCTTACAAGCCCCAGAGATAACTTAGAAATAGAAACCAAAATGTGCTAGAAAAATCAACTGATGTATGCTATGTGAGCCACGGCTCAACACAGAGGACGTCTGCATTCCCATCAGTTTTTAGCACCTGGCAGCCTGTAAGCAACTGCATGCAGCTATAACAAGAGCATTATTATCCAAGTTTAAAATAGTTTAGCCCTCCCAGGCTTATAATCAAAAACTGTTGGTCTTTGTTCTAACAAGATATTTTGATTCATCCTTCAGAAGATTAAAATATGATAAAAGAAGCTTTCCAGACCCAAAGAAGATTCATATGAAATTCCTTTAGCCAGGAATTAACACAGAGCCGATTAATATATGTATAAAGTGTGTCACTGTAAGTAAGATAACTGCCTTCCTGCCAAAACAAGGTGATTATAACTCTAGGGAAGAAATTCTCAAAGATACTACGTCAGAGAAGCAAGACTACAGGTTGTGGATAAATGATGACTTAAATTCTTAAACAGGAGATCATACCATTGGCTAAGAAAAACACTAAGAGCCTAACAGATAAATGAGAGAAAGGCAGAAAGAGTAATTTCACAAAAGAACTACTTTTATTAGATGAAAAGTATTTTTAGTTTACTGGTGAAAAAAAAAGGGGGGCAAGAAAACTAAAAGGGTGCGTAGTTCACCCATTTTAAATAAAACAACAGCAAATGATGGTACTCAGTGCTGGAGAAAACAGAGTGAAGCTTCTGCCCTCCTAAGTGGCACCAATCCTTTAGAAAACAATCCTCCAAACCTATCAACGAGCACTAAAAATGTTCTCACCTTTTGACATCACTGTGTAACACAATATTTAAGATCACTGTGTTTATAGTCAAACTAAGAGTAGTCCTGGATGTATCCATTACTGAATGCATAGTTTTGGGTGAAGCAGTCATTGACATAAATGAGATAACAATAGAAACTATATCACATAGGGTGGCTTTGCAGAATGAGTTTGACAATCCATGTAAAGCTCTCTCCACTGTCCTGGGACCACAGTCAGCACTTTAAAAGTGTTTAACTGATATTGTTATAACAACAGTCATAGCAAAAAAAGTGGGATGCAGACAACTGGCATGAGGCAGGCCATAGATTTTAAAGGAACTAAGTGACTAATAAATATTTTTCAGTAAACAAAATATATTTGTGGAGTCTGTGATGCAATGAAAATAAAAATAAAAATAATTTTTTAAAATTAGGTAAAAATCAGTGTGCAGAAAAATAAAATGATGGCCAAAATGTATACCAAACTTCTAAGAGCTATTGTATTGGAGTGTTACATTAACTCACATTATCGAACAGTTATTTTAGTTTTCTCTGATTTCAAATTGTTTGTGCTTATTTAACTTTATAATTTTAAGAAAATTAAGCAAGCTTAAACAATTCTAATTATGATGCCTATCGCAATATACGATCATTTACACCCTATCAGTTTTTAAGTGATAAAAATAATTTAAACATGTAACAAATATTTCCAACAAAAGAAGTTAAAGAAATTGTTCACTGGTAATTAACACACACAGTCTTAATTGTTTAATATATTTCTTAAAATATCTTATAATGCAATAACTTTTGCATCTGTGTCTTAAGTCACTGCTACTCTTCTAACATTTAGTACTAATTTCCTGATGAAGCCAGGCTAAAACTGCAGAAATCTGTTTGCAAAAACAGGGAAAGGAATAAAAAGCAGAATGATAACATATGTGGTTCCCAAACTCTACTCTTCATTCTCAACACTTTTGACACAAATGCATAAAATTATTCCAGCCTACAAGAGCAGGTAATGCAAAATGGATAGAAAGAGCTTTTTATTTAATTCATTTAAGTGTGTTTTTGAGTAACTCTGAGGGGAATGACACATCTGTAACACATGATGGGGTTTATATGTGCAGTCTAATCACTATTTCCAAGTTGCAGTCCAGACAAATAGGAACAGGTTACAGTTATATGCAGTAACTTTTTAATCTTCTTTTCCAGCTCTCTGTTTCCCTCTGACTATAAAGCTTCTTATCCCCCATCAATGATTATATGTGTCTCCCTATTACCCTCTAGGTCCCTTTACCAAAAACTGTTCTATCTGAGCACTAGTGCTTGGTAGATGAGTTTTGAAACATCGTTTTATCTCTTAGTCTTACCTAACCAAGGTCCAAGCCTGGCACTCTCATACCTTGCTGTGAAATAATAAGAAATATATAAATTGGTCTCTGCTCTGGTCCCTGACACGGAACTCTTAAAATCCTTGTA
Source organism: Equus asinus (assembly GCF_041296235.1). NCBI lineage: Eukaryota > Metazoa > Chordata > Mammalia > Perissodactyla > Equidae > Equus > Equus asinus. Next base: position 111,519,082 of record NC_091792.1, on the reverse strand, counting down.
AATAAGAGTGCTAGGAGAATCTTTTATTCTAACATTTAGTCTTTGACCCCAGTTCCTGACCTAGAGTTCCTAAAACCCTTGTAATTTCCTAAGTGACAAAAGAACTAGCAGCATCTTTTGTTCTAATATTGGCCTTTGATTCCGTGGTTACTAACACAAAGCTCCTAAATCTCTTGGAATTTCCTGGGTGATAGCAATTTCATTTGTTCTAACGAAGGGACTCTGGATGGGTTCTTGGCTGGAGGCTTGTCTCCAGAAAGACCAAGCATAATTAGAAGCTTGGAATTTTCAGCCTCACCAGCCCATTCTCCAGAGACAGGAGAGAGGCTGGAAATGGAGTTAAAGATCCATTATGCCTATATGACGAAACCTCCATAAAAATCCCGAAAGTATGGGATTCGGAGAGCTTCTGGGTTGGTGAACCCCAACTCCACAAGACAAAAGCTCCTGCACTCAGGACCTTTCAGGATCTCACCCTATGTGTCTCTTCATCTGGCTGTTCATCTGCATCCTTTTGCATATCCTTTGTTATATAATAAACTGATAAACATAAGTGTTTCCCAGAGTTCTGTGAGCCATTCTAGCAAATGATCGAACTCAAGGAAAGAGGTCATAGGAACCTCCTATTTGTAGCCATATTGGACAGAATTTGTGGGTAACCCGGGGCATCTGAAGTAGGGGGCAGTCCTGTGGGCTGGGCCCTTAACCTGTCGCTCTAACTCCGGTGAGTGTCAGAATTGAATTGAACTGCAGGACACCGAGCAGATGTCGAAGAGAATTGCTTGGTGTGGAAAAAAAAAAAAAAACCCACACATGTGGGATCAGAAGTGTTGTGAGTGTGGTAGTAGTGTGATAGTAAACGAGAAACACACAAGAGGAGTGTGTCTTTCCAACACATTTCCTCTCTCCTTGCATTTCCTGTTCCAAACCTGAAATGTCCTATTATAATATTCATCATAGAGCTAAGAATTCTGGGACTCACAGAGAGCAAACAGCTTTCTCAAGATGACACTGATAAGTTATGGAGGTAAGATGTGGATCCAAGTTACTGCCTCAAATTGTATTGGAAGCACGATTTCCTCCTCCATATCTTCCAGGTTCTTTCATTCCCACCCACTCACCAGCTCCATCTCCCTTTCTCCTGTTGAAAATTTGAAAGATTTTCATAGAGAACCCTGATATGAACATTTTTTGCTTCTTCCACTAATAGCTTGTTACAGGGTTAAAAAAATTTTAATAAATTAATCCCAAAAAATTACATATAGCACTTAAAATGCCTTTATATAAATTGAGCCCTTTCTGCAGCAAAATACACCAAATTTTGTTTGAAAGTCTTAAAAGATGGATGCCATAAAAATGCTCAACGACCCAAACTCTACTATTATGCAGATGCATGTATAAAATAGAGATCAAATCACATAAGCGATTGAGGTAAACCTTAAATAAATTACACTCATTTCAAGGACTTCTAAAATAAAAACAAAACCCAAAACTCTACAAATCTAAGTGCTCCATGTGCAGTCATCCCTTTGTCTTAAGGACAAAGTCACAAAAACAACGAAACAAACAAATAACTAATTCATTTTAACTTTGGAATCAGGAACTCTCATGTCCTACTGAAGACAACAATGAGAACCTGGGAATATCAAACTCAGTGAAAGCAGAAAGAAAATTTGAGGTGAATTATCTTTAGACTACACTTCAGTTGGTTTATATGCCAAGCTATACTTCAAAGAAGATTCACTGCACTTCTTTTAATCATTCTAATGGGCCAGAGATCATCATCATAAAACAGGCTCTTCTTCCATGAATGCCACGGGTAAAGGTGTTGATGAAACTAGCAAATGTTATTGAACATGTTATGTTTGGTTTGCCTATTCCAGGATATACTTGGAAACTCAAAATGAATTTCACCAAATATTAATGATCTTTTGTAAACTTTTTGCTGCAGTAGTACACACAATCATTTCTATTAGCAAACATTTACTGAAAATCTACGTTATGCTTTAAGAATAAGAAATTATATATAGACAGCTTTCTGCTCACATTATATAATGATTCTACACCTGGCTACAGATTAGACTCAAAAGGTGAGAAGTAAAACAACAGCAAAACAATGCCCAGGCCTCACTCCAGAAGATTTAAATCACAACACCTTGATTGTGAGACCCAGGCATCAGTGCTTTTCAAAAGCTGTTAGTTGATTCTAAATTTCCTCCAGGTTGAGAATCACTGATCCAATAGGTACTCAATAAATACTTGTATTGAATGATGTGTCTTATAATATCTTAGGGGAATTGACAATGAATACAAAGAAAAAGGTTTGTAATTAGCATATTAATAGTCTGCATGTTAATAAAACCTTCTAAAGTACCTGGAGGTGTTTAAAAACAATTTGTTCTCTGGTAAGTACTTTAAATAATTCTCCTGCAACTTGTTTACGATGTTAATTTATATTATCTACAAATGAAGACTGGTTTGTTTAGTAACTATAAATTTCATCCTATCCTCTTTAAACTACACATTTTTTTTCCTAACACTTATCTCTACAGGTTTCTTTTAATTGCGAGTTTAATGTTTAATGAAAGATATTTTTGTACTTCTGTATTTCAATACTAGCTACTTGGATTATCTAGGAGCCATAATATCTCAGGCAAAATAACAAAATTGTGAAATTATCTTTATTCAGTGTCCCCATTTTGCCCTTCTGAGCTACTGGACCACAGACTTACATAAAGTTATGTGAAAGTAGAGCTCAGGTTTGCCACAGACATGTCAGGAAAGCCTTCAAGATATGGTGAATATTTTGATGTAAAGATTTTCTCTTTGCACTGTTGCTGAGCCAGAGTAAACCAGAACCATATATATTTGTATGTGAGAAAGCTCATGCCATTAATGAGGCAGGAAGAAATGGAGATGAGGGTTGGGAGGGTCACACTCAAAGGCTGTGGAAAGCCCTGTAGACACAGAAAACTGGACACCCCATGTGCATTCATGTCTACATACCTTCCTCATCACACGTGGTGGACCAACTCATAAAATTTCTCTTCATCTTCCAGTCCAGCTCAAATTTATCACTTCTGTACCCCTTAAGGCAAAGATGATCATATCCTCTATTCTACTGTTGCACCAATTTGTTAAAAGTACGAGATTGATTGTGTTATGTTGAAAATATCTGATTGCACCACTGTCTCTCTATTAGCCTGTCCATGCTATGAAAGCAGGAAGCATATCAAAGAGTCACATCGAATCAAAAAAGCAAATTTTACAGGTCATGATATCAGAAAAACCTACTTTAGTGAGCCCACAACAAAAGAGAGGTTACAGGATCCATCAAGTACTTTTGCAAAAACCTCGCCAGTGTGATATTTTGAACAGGGAAATGAGATTCTTTCAACTTTTCATATATTACTTAAATCTTTTTTATATTATTCAAATTTAAATAATTAAATGTCAATACTGTATTATTATACAGTTATGTGTATATATGCACACATGTATTTATACATACATGTACATATATAAATACAATATATATAAAGATATGTAAGCTGTAATTCAGATATGGTCAATAAAACACAAACGCTTTTTTAATAAATTTGGTCTATATACTCTTATCAAGTGTATATGATGTTTTGGTTTAAACCTTCTGAAAACTCAACTTTCTCCTCAAGGAGCTAACAGTACATTGTAGGCATTAAACAGGTAGGGAAGACTGCAAACTTTGATATCTGACCTCAAAAACTAGCAAACAGGCAGATAAAAGGGAAAGGTTGATATTACGAACCACTAAAAATTCAAAAAAAATTTTTTTTACCTTTATCTTGCTCGAACTTCCCCCTCTGTTTTCTTTTCTCCCACTTTCTCTGGCATTGTAAAGACATATGGTTTCTTAAAGTAAGATAAATCAAAATCTTCTTAAACAATTTCTATCCTCTAACTTCAAAGTTACATTGTTTCTCTCATAAACTGATAAAATTCAAGGTGATACTTGTTTGAACTAGTTATTTATCTGATAATTTAATAAAAGCAATTCACAGTATATTCATGGCTGCAATCCTTAAGGATTTTTGCTTTTTTTAATTTTTTCTTAAAAATATTGAACATAGCTTATAAAATCGAAGACTTATACTACCATTTAGTGAAATGAATGCAGTGAGAGACTGAATATACAAATGAACAGTGGTCAGACCAAATAAAAAAATAGAACTCTGACTGCAAAGCTGTAGCAACCAGTCCAGAAAGTCAAACCACAACTTCTGTAGCAATCCATCCAATGGTCAAGACTTTATCAAATGCCAGCTTCCCTGATATTTGTCCCTGATGAGGATTTTTAGGCTGGTTAATTTGAAAACTACAGGTGAGAAGCAGGCTCCGAGGAGTGGAATTTGCTTGTCCCTTTGTTGGGGACATTTACATTTCTAAGGGAAACCTCAATCTGTGAAGATGCCTCCCTCTCTGTGCCAGGAAGAAGGGGGACGTCCTTATCTCTAGAAACTCTTAATCAATGCCAGAGGCAGGAACTTAAGTTGTTTACTGTCTGGCAACCTCATGTAACTGACCCCCCCCCCCCCCAAATCCTCCTTTGTCTTTAGCTGAGGATAATATTTAAGCGGTGACTTCTGCCATTTACTCAATCTGGTTTGATTCTTATCTAAAAGTTGTGGGACCGCCAAATGGCTGGACCCTTCGGGCACTGATACCATTTTAACTTTTTTACATATTCTTTCCTTTGTCTTGTAAAGAGATAACTCACATAGCTATGCCTTAAATTTAGCCTTACTCTCCACCCAATTTTGCAGCAGAAGCGGCAGCAGCAACATTCCGGCAGCAGCTCTGCCTGCCCATGGGTCCTGTCCCCATGCAGGCAGCAGAAGCTCTGACTGCCCATGGGTCCTGTCCCCATGCTATTCTATACTATTCTCTAAATAAAAGAGCACTACTGCCAGATCTTAAGAGTCTAAGAAATCTTTCTTTCGACTCCTTGGCTCACCGACCCCACATCAGTCCCCATTTCCAACTTAGGACCAACTAGACGAAGCCAATATGCTTCCTTAATCAATTACATAGGATGCCCCACTTCTAGTTAGCTCACCTCCAGGTAACCCATGCCAATAACCTCCAGGTAACCCATGCCAATAACCTCCAATCAGGGCATGCCTAATGCTTTCCCTTATTCTCATTAGACTCATTTGCCTGCCTTTGGGTCTATGTCAAATGAAGACATGGTGACTGATTTCCTCGCTAGAGCAAGCTGTTCATAAATAGCCTTTGCTTGTTCTCATTTGGGTGTTTTCTGTTTATTTCCACATAAAAGATCATCTTTACAAGTTCAATAAAGGAAAATCACGTAGTTTGATCTCTGCAATCAACCACCATCTTAGTTCTGTTCAGGCACAATAATAGAACTGATATACAAAGCACTGAATCATGAGTTTTTTTCTCCTGTAGGATGACACCTTCACTGAGCAAACATCAACTACCTCTATTTCTAGAAGCCTAAAGTTACTAGAAGGTCCTCCCACTGAACTTTTCCTTCCCAGTCATTTCACAGCTGAATCAGGTGTATCCACGAGCCCTCTTTCAGAGGAGCACATAACTGTCCTGACTTTGCTGCCCGTGCTTAACTATTTTAGGTTTTAACTTATTTTGGGTGAAGTAGAGAAGAAAAAGTAAGGGCACATAAAGTTGCAAAAAAGTGATGCAAATTTTGCCAGCTAAAATAAGTAAGGATATTTCAAGCACAGCTCTCATAGTAACATTTGTTTTAAACACTCATTTGTCTTAACGAAAGAATAATATCAATTAAAAATATGAGTGCGTCAAAAGAAAGGAGATTAGTAAAAGAAATAAGCCAAATATGTCAGTTCTGATTTATTTAGCTCCCCTTATTATGGCTGTTGAATATTTTCCAAAGTCAAATCACATCTATCAGCATTAAACTTATAGGGTGGAGAACCCAGAAGGACTAATGTTTCAGTTTAATTACTTCACTCTCAAATAATTAAAGTAATAGTGGAAGTATACTGAAATTATCAAAACACAGGAATGTGTGTATTTTGTGATAAACATATTATGAGAATTGAATTAATTATGAGAATTATTTAACAGGAAGTTAAATGTTCATTTTCATATCGAACTATTCAAATCCAGGTAAGTATATTTTGTTTTCTATTAGTGTCAGTCAGTAGTATTAAAATCACATATTATGGTAGTCGTCATAAGTGTCTAACATTAAATATAATGGTGATAAATGTTAAGTATTTTAATGCATTATACACATATATAACATAATGGTTAATTATACTTACAATCGCTTTATATACATACAATTGTGTTAAATGTATGTGTGTGTACATACAAAAGTGTGCATATAAAATATTTGTAATTGTGACCATATGTGATTCCCCAACAGTAATTTGCCTGACCAAACATTGAAAAATATTTTTAAATTATAATATTTAAACTAATATGATACTGGTATAAGCCAGGAAGATTAGAAGAATAGCTTTGATAGCTCAGAAGCAGTGTAGATAAAAGAAAATCTATATAGACACTTATTTAGTGTATACTTCAGGTAGAGACCTAACAGTTTTGGGAAAGGGTGATAAACAGTGCTGGTAACTATATAAGTCCATAGAAAAAGCAATTTAGATCACCAATCCCCCAAAATTAACATTTTTTGTATCTTGTGCAAAATAAGTATTATTAAAAAGCAAACTAATCCTGACACTTCTAATTATATATTTTTACTATATGAAGAGCTAGGACCCATTAGCCTAAATACGTAAAGAGTATGTACATGTAATTTACAAAACAAGTAACGAAATAGCTAATGACTACACATTGCATATATATTAATGAACCTATCAAATCTCAAAAATAAAAAGAAGTGCAATTAAAAATACAGAACTATTTTTCTTCTATTAAATTAGCAGAGCCTGGCTGGTCTGTGAACCACCAGACAATTTCATGCACTGTTGGGGGGAATGGTAATTGGTACAGGGATTTCAGAGGCCATTTGTCAATATGTATAAACAATCTTAAAAACATTCATATTCATTGACCCTTACTTTGAATAATACAAATGTGTTCTAAGGATATTGGGAATAGAAATATTAACCACTCTCCCCCAAAATAACAACAACAACAAAGAAATCAAACAAACAAACAAAAAAACAAAAGGGAAAGCTTATGGAACAGGTTAGACATTAAAATATCAAAGACGTATTAAAGTTTGGCTTTTAAAACATTTTCAAATACACAGGGAAATTTTATTTTGTAATGTTAAGTCAGATAAAAACAGAAAACAAAACTATAAATTATGAAGTCAACTATGTATACAAAAATATCAAATATATATGGCCAAATATTAATATTGCCTCTGGTGGACAAATATGATGGATTCTTCTTTCTACATTTTTGTGTTCTATATAATTTTAATCAGAAAATTAAAAAATTCAAACATCATAAAATAGCACCCAGTAAGAAATTAGGAAAATCTTCTTAACCATGCCAACTATGTAACACATAATATAAAAAAATAGACTGAAACTTATAGGAAAGGAAGATGGCAAGAGGATTTGCTTATGTCAAGACATTGATCTAAGGAAATGGCTGTTAATCTAGCCTCCAAAATTCTGTTGGAACATAGCTGAAGCAGTCCAGTAATTTGAATATCTGAGGTCTAAGGCGATATAGTGCAATGGGTGGGCAGATAGAAGCAGGATTGATAGTGATTTTTACTTTGGGACGTAAGATGTGCTGAGATGATTTGCTGATAGACTTCCAAGCTGGGTTAGTTAAGAGTTCTCTTAGAGTGGGGGGTTTTCAGAGGATTGGAGACACAGGAGCAGGATCCAGTTACCTTGGCTTTGGGAACGGATGGGAATAAAAGGGCCGAACTGCACAGGCTCCAACCAGATATTTGAGATGTGCAGAAGGACTTTGCATTTCAATTTCTTGGATGAAGATTTAGAAGACTTAGGGCTTAGGCCAAAAGATATTGGGTGGTCAAATAGAGATCTACTTGGAATTCAAAGTAGCTATTTCCTTATTGGGGTTGGGGAGTGACAGTGCACACTAGCACAGGTTTGGAATGATTAATTATAAATCTTTAGGACTCCAGGAAAGAAGTTTATCCTGGCCCTCTACATTCCAAATGACTAGAGAAGAGATGCATCTAGTTGGCCACTATATGTACATTTGAAACAGCTGGAATGGGACTAAGTCAGATATAGACATCAAAATAAATTAAGGTCCTTATATGTTAGAAAACGTAGAAGTCACACAAATGTAGAATTCTGGTTTATCTTATATTTGTCTCATCAAAATTTATATATAAACAATGCTCAATATCACATTCATGTGAATATTGAATTCATGCTGATTTTGATAACTTCTTAGATTTTACATCATCATTAGCATGATGAGATAGAAATTAGTTATATGGGTGGCTAAATTTCATCTTGAAAGTTTTCTGAGGAAGATTAGACCTATAGACTGGCATTTTGCTGATAATTGTTGATGTAGCAAATTAAGAAAATCAGAATAATCCTACAAATTTAATACTCATCCTGGTTTAATAGTTATGCTGAACTAGGTATTCTTAAAAATGTAGCATTGTGTTGCTGACATATATGAAGATCTCACAAACAACTTTAGTGGTAAGATTTCAGTATATCTAGGAAAATTAATATTAATATAGAAAATATTTCACTTATATCCTACATATTTTACTTATATTCTATATATTTTTAAAGATGTTTGTTCAACTCTTTGCTCTGTGAGTGTGTTATGATTATCTTTTACATTCTTATGTGTACTATTTCTCCATATTTTGAAACAGATATTTCTTTGTATTCAACAGGGAAAGTATTAAACAATTAAAGTATTAAACAAAGTTACATGACTTCAACTGAAACTCAAAATGGATAATAGATTAAAAAAAAATGTTGGCATGATGTGTTCATCATCTTCAGAAGGAATCAGTTTAAAACTATGCTGAGTAAATTTGCCTCAGGAAAATCAAATGAATTAGGCATAAGAGTGTCAAAGCAGCACTAGGATTTCCCGATGTCAGAGGCATGGGGAGCTCTTACAGTTGGAGGAGTGTCTGTGAGAGACACTGGAATATCTGAATCCTATGGAATGATCAGTCTAGAGGGACACTAGAGGAACTACATAGTTGCTCTTAGAACAGCATAAGAAAATCTAAGAAACAGAGAGACTTTCTTCCAATAATCACCACAGGGAGGTCCCAATTTGCCAACTCGATGATATCTTGCTTTTCAGGATGGAAGTGCTGACGTGGAAAAGAGGCAAAAAAGCAAACCCAAATAAACCCTATTATAAACTCCCAACCATCTTTCTTGCCTTTCAATCTATCTTGACTCAAGAGTACTCAATAATGCCCATCATGGAGATGTGAAACCCAATGCCAGACCACAGAACAGGAAAAAAAGATAACAGGTCATTATAAATAATAATTTCAAATAAAATAATAATTAAAACCTGCTGACATTGCTATCTGCAGTACTGATGGCTACAAGAGAGTGGAACAATGCCTACAGACTATTGAGAGTGAATGCATGCCAAAGAAAGTGAGGGGAGTAAGAAACTAAGAGAGAAATGAGGAGTGAGAGATAGTAAAACAACTTGGGCAAGCAAGATAATTGGGATAAAATATGTTTTGTAGCACTATAACTATCACAGCCATCAGCTATATCTGAAGTCAATACTTCCACGTGGCATAATAAAGAATTCAGCTGTTCGAAACTGAGTTGCTAATCCATTAGAAACATTTATTTCTTCCCAGGTTCATGCAAGTTTGAAAAAAGAGCACAGATCTTGAAACAAATGTGAATTTTAGCTGGTGTTTAAGATCATTTGAAACATTCTGCTGTTCATTCGCTTCATTTCTCAGCAATGAGTATACTCCTAGACATAGCTCAGGAAATTAACAGAATTTTTGTTGAAGAGGTGGTCTAACCTTTGGCACAGGGCAGTGCTATTGATTTTCTCAGTAGACCTGGGTATCAGGTTCCCGTAAGAGCCTGTGCTATTGTGGACTCTGAGAGATGTGGTAAGATTCCTAGAAACTCAGCAGAGTCTTCCACCAGAGCCCAGTGTCTTCCGGCATGCCAGCCGGTGCTCTCTTTCGGATGAGGATCCCATTCTTATAGAAATGGTGCTTCAGACAAATGGAGCTTCAGAGAAAATGTGTATTTTGCTCTTGTGGTTAGGCTTTTGACCTACCCTTTGCTTCATACTTGTGAAGAGTCTCTAGATTCTTTGCTAAAATAATTTTCATCATTGCAAATCCATGATATTAATTTGTTATCTCAAGTACCACAGAGTTTTTGCTTCCAAATGTTTGCCTCGATATAACTTCCTGAGAGTTGCAGTGATGTTTACATGTTTGATCCGTGAGAAGTCGCAGGTGGGGTATTCAATAATGTTAAGCAATTGAGCCAGTAACCCTCTTGGGTTCAGTTTCCTAGGACGATTTACTTCCCACAGTGGGCAATTAGTTGTTGCTATGCTCCTAGTCTTTCTGGCACTACTCTGCCCTGATCCCCATTTGCCAGTTATTAATAAATTATGATCTGCTCTCTAATTATCTTTGATTCAGAGCTTTTGAAGAAAAAGCATGTAATCATGAGAAAATAGAAGGGATAACAACTCTCAGATATTAAATCAATACACATGCCTAGATTTATTACAGTTTTATAAAGTCATATCTATTGCTAATTCATAAACCACTGAGATTTGCTTTTAATGAGCTCTTTTCTAAAATGACTGATTGCATGTGTGATCACAAACAGTTGTTTATTTATCATTATTTTAAAATAAAATAGTATTAGATTAAAATATTTTCATACAATACTTGTTCTTATCAAAACTTATCAAGTTCTGAAACTATATAATCCTACGTATGTTAGAGAAGCCAAGCACAGGCATACCTCAGAGATATTGTGGGTTTGTTTCTAGATGACCACAATAAAGCATATATTGCAAAAAGTATATGAACATCTCCATGATGTCCCTAACCTAAAGAGAATCAGGAGAGAAATATAAATGCATTGATGTATATTATTATTTATAAAAGCTAATGTTGCTTGACATCACCAGGTGCATCATCACACTGGTGTTATCCTGTTCACATGTCAAATAAATAATGTAAACTAGTGAAGATTTCTTAACCCTACGCAACATTTCTCTGAAATCATTGCATTTATTTTGTGATAGCATCAAAAGTTTCCTTATTCAGGAAGAAAGTACATTTAGGGGTTAGGCATTCTATTGTGCTATGTCAGAGTTATTAACATTTTTCGTTTTCCAAACTATCAACATTAATAGGGAAAAGTGAGACAAAGCACTTCAAATGGAGACCTATGCACAGTTTATCTTTAATTCAATAATTTATGAGATATTCATTCAATTGGGTTATGTGGGAGAGCCACAGAAGTCTTTATCCTCTAAATACTTACTGGCAGGCAGAAGTGAGAAGATATTTACTCAATGTACTATAATTTGTGGTTGAAAGTGTTAAATTCCATGAAAAACTACTGCTATATTGTTCTGAGACTTAAGTGGAAGCACAGAATGCTTTGGTGAAGGGAATTGAGGAAGGTTTTATGATAGAAAGAAAGGTTGATGTGGGTCTTCACATGTAGGTAAGGTTTAAATATTGAGAGAGAAAATGAAGGATATGAAAAATGGGACAGAGTGAGAACCTCTTTCCTCATTCTCAGTTCACGTGCTTTGTACGAGACTGACCCTATCCTTCAGGTTCAGGCGTGAACTCCTAGTGTGCAGGGCCACGCAGTGCACCTTCTCCATACTCTTCTCAATTGAGATCCCAGCACTATTGATCGATTACTTGGTGGAGCTGTGCATCAGGTCCTGCCATAAGAGCTCTTAGACTGAAGTGCAAGAGTTCTGAAATCAGAGCTGGGTTCAGCACAGTGACCATTCCCCCTTCAGTGACCCAATAATTGTCTGGTTTCCTGCTACCCCATGGACCACTCCTTCTCAGTCTCCGTTGGCTGGATCTTCCTCCTTCACTCTTTCTATCAATATCAGAATGCTGCTGGGCTCCGCCCAAATAACCTCATTTAGATCAGGGGCTTTAAATACCACATTTGTGCCAGAGAATTCTTGACTCACGTGTCTCCAATTGCATAGCAGACACTATTTTAGCACCTGGATCTACAAGTGCTTGTACTTTGGATTTTTTTTTAATCTCTGGAATTTTTCATCTACATAATCTATAATTCTCTTTTGGATTAAGCCACTTTGAATTTGGTTTCTGTCATATGCAACCAAAGGAATCCAGGTAAAAAAACACATTGATAATGCTGGAAAGGTGGTTTGAAGCATATTTTCAAGAATATTGAACTCCAGATTCACTCCCCTAGTCATTGGACATTTACTGACAACGTACATTATAACCTGTGTTCAAGATGAACATATATCTATCAGGAGAGACACATGTAAAATGATGAACCAAAACTACTTCAATTGGAAAGAAAGTTTTGAGGAAAAACAGATTAACTAGCTTTCATAAAATCAAGAATAGTCATGGAGCTGGTGACATTTGATATGTGTGATTCTAGAATAAATACAACTTACCAGGTGCAATTTTCAAGTGAAGAATGGAGGTAAATTCACTAAAATTCATTGTACTTTTTAACATCGGTGTCAAGATGTCACTGACATTAATATCTAAGAGGTATTCTATTCATATTACTGATCAGTTTGGAAAGCTGGAAAGTTTTTAAATGTTAACCTATTATTTTTAGCAGTGACATTGCACACAAGAGTTCAGTTTCATCAAAATCATATAGTTGAATGATTATAATAGGAAAATTACACAGTGAAGAGCAAGGGTCCTAAAGTTAGAGCTGCATGCTAACTATATATCAACTGAATACAGTAACTAAATGTATACAATAATTTATGTTCTGGACATTTTCTAATTGTATACAATAATTTATGCAGTAGACATTTTCCCAGAGCGGGGAAAAACTCACAGATAAAAATCCCTGCCATTTTGGATCTTATATTCTAGTAGAGAAGACATAAGAAAACAACAGAAGAAATATGGTATCTAATGGCAGTAAGTGTTACAAAGAGACAAATCAAGGTAAGGGAGATCTGACACGCAGCAGAAGGAATTATGGGAGATCATTTTCGTAATTTCAATTGAGAGGTTGTAATCCAGCAAAGAAAGAAGGAGGAAGCCACGTGGTTCTCTGTGGCAAGAGAGCTTTAGACAGCAAGAGGAGCCAGCACAAAAGCCTTAAGGCTGGCTTACTTTACAATATGCAAGAAACAACAAGAAGATAATTTTATCAAGTATAAATTGGAGATAGAACTAATACTGAGACAGACTGGTGTGACATATTACATATAAACCTCTCAGAACAGTATCTATTAGTAGGGAGTGTGCAATTCATGCTAGACAATATTACACTTATTATCAATATTATTATTGTGTTACTTCTGTTAGGCAAAGAAACTTCTCTGAAGGTTTTATAATATTCCATACCCTTTAAAAATGATTCACTTAAGATATCAAATGCAGGCAGAGCCCTGACACTTGTCTGAATTAAATAATTGCATTCAAAATGCCTAAATAATTATTTTATTTGGCTCCAAATGAGCTGGAAGAAAAGTTTTTCTAAACCCAGAGGAATTTACTACCCAACCATTGTTTTTTCCTAACATAAGAACTGTGGCAGACCTGTATAAGAACTCAAATGTTTCTTGATTTAATGAATTGGATCATCATTTTGGTCCAAAGAAAAAAGTTACCGCGAGGAGAATGATGCTAATTTAAACTCTTCTCTTTCTCTCTAGCTGTTGTAATTCTGTTTATGAAATTCTGTCCTGTTATCAGACCACTAAATTAAACTGGAAATATTTTGAGAAAAGGACATTGCCTTCCTATTTCATATGCCCAGGACTTATCTTGGGGTTTGATATTCAATAGCTGCTCAATAAACTTTTATAAAGCCTGATGGGGAAGAATATGTCATTTACAATCTGTTATACCTTAAGATACCTGAAAAAAATTACAAAAGGCTAAATTTTGATATTATTTTCAAGTAATAAAAATACCTAAACCTGTGTTTTACATAAATCTACTTTTTTTCTCCAAATTTCTGACATAGTTTCAGAATCTTAATTTTGATAGATTAGTCTCTCTGTACACTATCCATTGACTTTTGGAGAATTTTCACCTCAGGAAACTAAGAGACGTTTCAAACGGATTGAGTTTCAATTGTTTGATGAAACACAAAGGGAAATAGGATTTAGCAGTTTTATATCCAGCCACAGGATTGGAACATGACCAAGAAAAACAAAAGAAGATCTTTTACCCAGAAAATAGTTGATCTTTTTTACAGGCATTAAGCCACCCCTTAGACGAAATTTATCATCTCAGGAACATCATAGCATTAAAGTCACATATGAATAACCTTAAAAAGCATATCAAAGGCTAAGCAAGCAGCTTGAGGGGATCCTGCTTCATCAGGAGCTAGAGATGTTTTGGTTTTATTTTCCAATTTTAAAACTGGCAAACAGCTTTAGCTTTTTGGGTTTATATGGAAGAACATGTGCAAATATGTGTGGGAGTGCATGGGTGGTAACATGCGTGTGTCTTTAACCTCCGAGTGTACACGTGGAATTAATTGAAATAGAAAAGCAAAGCTATGAAGTTTTCTCAAAATTTAATTACATTCATGAACATGTAATAAATGAGGATCAGTAACTAAGTATTCAAAACATACTCTTTCATCCCGAGATGTCTATATTGAGTGAGGTTCAAAGAAGAAATTGTTTCGGTGTGAAGAAGAATTATTTCTGTACACCGAAAGATGTTTTCCTTTCTATTGTCTATATCACTCAATCTTGTTAACTTAAGTTTCATATCAGGCTACAAAGTGTCCAGTAATCAATTTTCAGAATTAGGCCCCAAATGTGAAGTCTTCACAGAGAAAAAAAGCCAATTTAATAATGTCAGTGACCATTTTCAAAGGAAAGAAACAGAGGAGGGAACAAACTGAAGCATTTTCTCAAACATGTCACTGAAAGAGTGGGGAGATGACAATCATTAGTGAAAGAGGGGTCGATTAAATAATTTAGATCTATAAAATAGTACATATAAGAGAAAAATGCAAAAAATTAGTATATAATAAGAACGTTATCAGTGTGCATGTCATTACTGATAAAAGAGAAAGATTAATAAACACAACATGTTGTGCATCTCAGGGGTTTAATTTATATTCAACCCAGGATAAGTAGCTTATAGTTCACTGCGGATGTGTCAATTGTTTCATAGGCCCATGAAAACACCATTTAAAATAGAAAGGAAGTAAAGAGGAAAGTCTGAACCCTGACGAAAATGTTCTATGAAATATTTAGCGCCTTTAAACAGGAAGATCACACAAGTTCTAAAATTGAAAGAATCTTAAGACGTAATCATTCTTCACTATTTTTAAATAGGACTTTTTCCTTCAGGATCGATACTCGTCTATGTTATTTTCAACTGTACCTAGGTAGGAAGACTCCAAAAGTTTTCTGCATAATCAATTTAAGCCTAAAAAGATTAGAAGGTCTTTGATTTGTTTTTCATCTTTCAATGGATTTTAGGATGAAAAAGTTCATTTATTTTTTTAAATGTATTTGTCCCATAGGATTCAATGTGTTATAATCCTCAAATTTCTTTGCTCTAAATAAAAATACAAATTGTCAGGGAATATGTATCCTCAAGATATATTTTCTCCTGGGCCCAAATGATGATATAAATTGTCACTGGGTATTGCATGCATGTGATATTGATATTTTTGCCATATATCAAAATTAATTGATCTATATCACCGCTAAGGAGTCAAATCATTTGCAATTAAAAGACATTTTACCCAGGAGCAAATATTTGGTTTATAATATATTCAAGAGATTAAAAATTGATAAAAGAAAGTAAGTTCAAAGTGAGAGGAATGTCTAAATGTTATATTTTTGTGTATGTTTATCAACTGTGTTTTGTCACAGGGAGGAGGGAGAAACATAGATAATTCAATGTCCTGAGACCATTCCCAGAAAAGGCTTTTTTCAATAATTTTCTAGTACTCAAAGATACTTTCCAAAATTTGTGTTAGGTTTTGGATACATTTCTTCATTTAATTTTATTTTTCTTTGACAAATTTTTAATGAGTTAATTCAGGATACTCTACATACTACAAAGTAGATAAGATTTTCCTAGTCCAAACAAAAATTGCGAAGTTCATTGTTTTAAATGAGACAGGAAAAATCCTTCACAAAATCATATCATTTAGCTTTTGAATAAGTATATCTACGCAATACAAACATAAAATAACTTGTCCATGAAAAGTAAAATACAATGGCCAAAGATGGCCAAAGACATTCCCTCATATGACAAATGTCCCCTGAAACTCATGAATGTGCATTCAACAAAATGAAGTAATAAAAATTTCAGGGGGCTGGCCCCGTGGCTGAGTGGTTAAGTTTGTGCGCTCTGCTGCAGGTGGCCCAGTGTTTCGTTGGTTCGAATCCTGGGCGCAGACATGGCACTGCTCATCAAACCACGCTGAGGCAGCGTCCCACATGCCACAACTAGAAGGACCCACAACGAAGAATATACAACTATGTACTGGGGGGCTTTGGGGAGAAAAAGGAAAAAAATAAAATCATTAAAAAAAAATTTCAAAAAGTTTGCTGGTAAAAAAAGATATAAACCTCAGATTGTGTTTTGATAAAATTTGTTTTCTTTAAACTGCAAATTTATAGTCTCAGCATCATAAGCTGTGCATTATGAAATTTAAAAAATTAACATGAGTGGACAATGCACAAATTCAGAAGGTGTTGCTACTTTTAAAAAGTAGTATACTTCTATGAGACAATACATCTAAAAGTTTATCTTACCAAGTCTTAGATTTAGTTATGCTAAAAATTAAGCTTTGTCTCTTGGGTGTAGATGTGATTCCTGTATAACTGAGAAATTATACTAAATTTAGTTATTATTTTACAGCAAATTCAGGTAACCAAATAATAAGAAAATTGAACTGTCTCACAAACATTTTGTCTAATCCTACAGAAGTAACAAAGTGAGTTGTTTTTAAGTCAATTTTATATATATTTATATATATTTGGGAAGAAAATATTTTGAGAACAGGGGCTGATGTACACCCAGGTAAGCAAGAATAAATGACTGAATGTCATCAGTAAATTCACATTAACAATGCTTGGGTTAAATAAATATAATGCACTAAGTCTACAACAAAACACCTTCTATATTAGATTTGTTCTTTAACAAACCCTCAAACACAGAAATTTATTGGATTCTAGACCTCAGCTCTTTCCACCATTTTTATTCATTTCTCCTAAGTGTGGCCCCCCAAATAAAATATCTTCTTATGATCACCATATCTCTAAATAAAACTAAAGCCTCTGGATTTATTGGAAAAGAAGAAACCAACTGATATCTCAGTCAGAAGTAAATAAATGATATCACAAAGCAGCTCTGCAAATGTATCATATATCTACCCTTTTGGGATAGAAAAGACACATTACCACATTGTAGTTTTCATAGTAGTTGCAATTCACTAATTTAATTATCTTCTTTGATCAAAATCTGAGCAAAGTTTTTACAACAAGATTGGTGGAATTAGCTTATCTTCCAGAGAGCAGAGACATAGTTGGAGCATTCTCACCGATGACTTCAGAGAAACAGATTAGCGGGACACTAGACAACCAACCTTCAGACTGAGCAGGGCTAGCTGTCCTCAAGAGAACACAAACTGCTTCCCAGTCAGAAATTCTAAAAATGTATCCTTGCTATTCTAACATTAAAAGTAAGCAATGGATTTCGACATATATTATTAAGAAAACTTTGAACACTCTTAAATGAACAAGAACTGGAAGAAAGGGAATTTTCAGATACAAAGAGAAAGGATGTTCAAACGAAGTAACAATGTTTTATGAATATAATTTGATAGTACTGTAATTTAAGTTTATAGTCATAAATATTTTCAGAATAAAACATGCAGTATATTGAAAAGTACCTAACTCTGTATATTTATGAGTTGAATAGATGCTGAAGAGTCAAAAGTAAATGAGTAGAACAGTAACAAAATCAATATGAATATTGATTTCCTGACTTTTTTTGGATCTTACAGCACATTCTCACATATTTGTGCAGGTTTAACATTTCCAAGAAGATGTTCATCAACTTTTCTATAATAGTCTAACACCAAAACATTTTCAAATGGGCAGCTCTCATTACTGAATGGTCCTTCTCACAATGGCCTGAATGAAAAATGAAAATATGTTTGCTGTAGGAACAGAACACACTCCTGTTTTTATTTGTTAATTTTTTTTAGAAAGGTTGATTATGCTCAGCTTAATGTCAATGCATACCTTCCACAAGAGCTCTTTTTGGGACTCTACCTCTTTTATTCTTGTTCAAAATGAAAAATGTAGATATGTAATACATATATTAATGTATATACTGATAAAACATTCAATAAGATTCACTTTAGGGGCCAGCCTGGTGGCACAGTGGTTAAGTTTGTGGGCTCCACTTCAGCCACCCAGGGTTCAAGGGTTCGGATCTTGAGCACAGACCTACACATTACTCATCAAGCCATGCTGAGGTGGCGTCCCACATACAAAAAGTAGAGGAAGATTGGCACAAATGTTAGCTCAGGGCCAATCTTCCTCACACACATACAAAAAAATCACTTTATTTTAGCATACTCTATGATTGATGTATTCAGGTTGAAATTATTCAGAGGCTGAAAATAAAAGCAGTCATAAAAAAGCATTGGTTATTTCTCAAAATCCTTGTTTGTCAGAGTGTCAGCTTTGTATTCATCACCCTGTTAGGATAGAATGCTGGCTAACTAGAATTATTAGTCCTATACCAGGCACAGACACAGGTCTTCATAAACACTAAAATTGAAGCAGGTAACCATATATACTTTTGAAAAGAAAAAAAATTGATTAAACAATTATATCAGAAAAAGATATGGTTATATTAATGACAGAATAAATAATAAGGCTATTCTTGTGAAGAGAGCATACCTGGAAAGGAGAAATTGCGTGCTTAAAAGTCAGAACTAGCATGCACAAGGTAAGGCTTAAGACATACATCCTACGCTGAGGTTACCTACTGATCTATTGCTTGCCTGATTTGTTTTGGGATGTGCTTAACCACCAAATGGTCAGATCAAAGTAAGGAAGCGATCAGCTGCAAAAGTTCAGAGACACAGCTTCCTCTCTTACCTTCCACTGAGGAGGAAGCCGATAACCACTGCCAACAAAATGACTCCCACTGTCACAGACACAGCAATTATAGGAATCTGGCTTTGATCGCTGGATGCTGCAACTGCTGATAGGACACAGAAAATGGAGCTTGCGGTTAAAGTTATCATATGCATTCAAATAAGAGCTGCTTAATCGGCGGTAATCAATGCACGGTTTAAGCAATTCACCCACACATGGCTGAGTTTTCCCCTTAATATCTCTTCTCAAAAGTGTGTAATTGAAAAGACATCTTTAAGAGAAAATATTTACTCTCCAAACGAAAATTCAAAAGAATCACTAAGTCATTGATTATTTCCTTGTCATCATAAAAAATGAATGCAATTGTTTGCATAGTATTCATCTAGGGACCTTAGGTTTGCAAGATAAAATGGAAGTTAGTCCTTGATTTCAAACATCTTAATCTAAAAAGGAAATGCAAAGTATATGAGATTTGATTTTTCAGAGTTTGCATGTGGCTGTTCTCTAGGAAAAAAATCTTATTGCCCTAGATGGGATTTTTTCCCATAGACATAGGTTGAAGTCCAAAATGATGTGGCTATGATCTCATTGAAGTGAAATATAATATGACTACTCTGAATATAATTTTAAAAACCATAATTTCCAACCTGAATATAATCAGTAAGTATATTTTATATGTAGGACCATTTTTTGAAAAATATCAGGAATTTGAGAAGCCTGTAATAAGGTTAGATTTGTTTATGTCATCTTTTAAAAAAATACGTGAATTTAGATGAAATATTTTATATTTTAACAATATAATTACCATAACAAGAGGAATATGGACATGATTAGATAGTCGTGCCTAAATAAGCAAGGTAGTTTTTCTTTTGTGCTGATAACTAAACCTGATTAAAGTAAGACATCTATAGGGCAAAATAAACTTTACTAATGTTCTCAACAAAACCCTCAATAGAATACCTAGCAAGCTTACTGTTTAATGATGTAATCATTAAGATAAATTCAGAGTAACATTAGTTCACTTCCATGATTACAAATATGAAGTCAACAAAACTAGTAATAACCATACTTTCCATGTTTTGGTTTTCATAGCCTCTTCCCAGATCGTGGCCCAGATAGTTTTGGACATCCAAACACATCCCTTGCTATTCTTGTCACTTCTCCCTTGATTCTTTCTAACCAAAATCGACCAACTCTCTGACCTCCTTCTTGCACTGGTCTATGCTTTCACCTCTCTCAGACCAGTCTTCAGAGCCCAGTATCATGGACAACTGGTTCATGTATGAGAAAAACTATTATTTGCAATCTAAACGTATGCTCTTACTCTCCCTCTTCTTGGATGATAATGGTTGCAATTCAGTGGCTCTTTACTCTGTTTTCTCCTATTCTCTGATGCTGAGGTATGTTGTAGGGAATTTAATACTGATGAGCAATACAAATGGCACAGGGCAAAGCTATGCCATTATCACTAGTAGCATTTCCCAAAATTTGTTTTATTAATCTCTAAACTCAGATGACTTAAACCATTGCTTTTTCTCAGTTCTTTCACTTTCTTTTTATCAGGGGCACTGTTTCTAGAGAAAATCAGGGAGCCTTGGCCCATGTAAGTTCAATGTTAATTTGGTTGAGTTCCAACTGTTGCTCCAATGCTTTTTACTCTCTTATTAATTTCCTAACAAAATCATCCCCATAATTAGTGTTCCTCATTTTATCAGTACACTAATCCATTCCCATTTCCCAGGTTTTCAAAATGTTAAACATTATGGATAAAAGAGAGTGATCAACTCTGAACTGTATGGCTAAATATAACTGCATATACCTTCTTTTGCTTTACCTAACTCTGTTAGAGCGCTTCCTGTCTCTCTCAGAACATTGCTTCTTCAAAGATCTCCCTCAAGAAGGGGTTTTCATTCTATTACAGGCTACTTCTCTGCTACTTACAAGTCTGAACACATGTCTTCTCTTGGTGGAAATAAATCCTTCTACCTAAACTTATTGATGCTAGTTCAATTTGAATTTGAAAAAACATTCAACATCTACTATACATATGGGCCAGGGCAAATTATTTAACCTTATAAAGTCTCATTTCTTTTATCTCCAAGTAGGGATAATTTCCCAGATCACCATAGTTCTGTTGAGAGTAGAGGTAACATGCATAAAACACTTGGTATAGTGCTTTAGCAATTGCCAGCCTTAAATAAACAGTAAATACTATTTATACATACTATTTTCTCCTGCTTTATTTATTCTCCTTATTCTTTCCTATTTTTCAGCATCTTGACTGAGTTATCTATAACCAGCCTTGTCTTCTGAGAAGTGACATTATTAAATTCTCTCTAAAACTTTTCTTCTTCTGTCTTTGAGTTCTATACATGGTTCTGTCAAATGCCACGAGTGTGTCTCCATTTACCTGAGTGTGCATGATAATAAAGTATCTGACCTTATTGAACATATACTTCATCGTTGAAACACTCCTCCTCTTGGTTCCTATGACATCAGATGAGCTGTTTTCTCTTTTTCCCACTCTGAAGCACAACTTTGTCACTTCTGTTGGCTCCACATTCTCTTCCCACATCTTATGTGTGAGCAATTCCTGATGAACGCTGGTTCCTGATCCTCCACACTTCTCTCCTCTCTCTCTCTTTCTTTTTCTGTCTTTCTCTCTTCCCACCTCCTTTTCTCTCTCCCTCTCATAGATGCTTCTTTGCTCATGACATTGGTTAACTATAAGCTAAAGAGTCCCAAATTTATATCTCCAATTCTTATTTCTCTTCAAAGTACCACTATTTTTAAAAAACAGACAGCTTTGCCTTTATTTGGATTTTATTTTCACATAAAAAATAAACATACTTAAAAGCAATCCTTATACCACATCCACTTCCAAGGGCTAAACAAAAACACATCAACAAATAACCATATCATAAATCTAAACCAATAAACCAGACTAATTCGATCTCTTTCTGGTTTCTTTTAACCATCACAGAATTTTCTTAACCCATCCTTGCCCATTAATTAGCAAATATTTTGTGTTTCTTTTATGTTTTGCCCCACACATTACTTTTTTTCATCCAACACTGACCTGTTTGATTCAAATCTGCTGGAATATGGTTCATAGTGTTTTCAGTGCTCCCTTTGCCTCTTATGTACTCACATGAAATATACAAAAATATAACTTTGATCATGTTTCTCTGATCAAAAAGTTCATAGATACTTACTACTTATGGAAGAAGATTCCAAAATTTTCCATTTGGCATTCAAAAGTCCTAATCTGACTCTACCAAATCTTTCTCCTCTCAATGTGTCAGTTTGGGAACTCTCAGAGAGATGGTTTTGGAGGAAGGAGGCATGATTAATCAGAGGTATAGATAAAAATAAGGCTATTTCAGGTGAACCAAAATATTAATTTTGAGAAAAAAATATGGGTGCTTAGTAGTGTCAAATGGTTCATTTTTAATAACTGCCAAGATCTAATTTAACAATGTACTAAGATATGCACCTAGGTGTGGGATAATATCTTATATTAAAATAATTGTTAATGGCATGCCAAAATTTTTCAAATGTTTAAATTAACATATTTTATGAAAATTTTTGTAGGCAATGAAAATCACAAAATTCATATTTATATGTGAAGGCTATAAGGAAGAATTCAAAGAATACATTTTCATTTTTTTTTTTTAATTTATAGCATTTTCTAAGTTCCTTAATGGGTGTCAATTATTAACTATTTCACATGCACTAACTAATTTGTGAGCTATTTCTAGTAGGAGAAAATTCATCAAGATTTTGTACTATTTATTCCTTTGTTTGCCCTGACAGCACCAATAATGTCCCCAATTATATCAACTAAGTTGAAAATACATAAATTTACAAGGTACTGTCAATTCCTTCATACTTGTTCACTCGAGCAGGAGAAAAAAAAATTCTTTTAATATATGGTGAAATTTTTAATCTTTATAGATATGAATCTCTAGTCACACATATTTCCCATTTTATTATGTATGTTTATTAAGAATTAGTTGATTTATGATGTAGTTTTGGAAGACTGGCTGAGGAATGTTTGGGGAATGCTTAAAAGCAAATTTTGGAGCAATATAACACACTTATTAGAAGGATATCAGTTATAAAAACTAATGTTCTTTAGCAAATAATGTTTCTTCTTTTCAGTCATTATATATTTACATCATCCTTGGAAACTTTAAGGTAAAATATTTGAGAAATCACATTGTTTTCCCTCCCTTTGCTTCCTAAACTCCTGGTTGCAAACCCGTATTACATAGAGATTCTCTAGGTTTAGCTACATATTTGAACAATTAATCATTCAGGCTGGAGAGATTTGTTAGAGCCAGATTAAAAGGGCTTTTGAAAGTCAGGCTGAGAATTTAGGATCTTTTTCCCACAGCAAAAAGTATCTATTAACCTTTCCAATCAGGATAATCTGATCAAAGTTATAATTTTTGATACATAATATGAATATGTAGAGTTAGTGGGGAAATTTAAAACTGCATGGCAGGCAAGTAAGAACATGAAAAGGTGTTGAACATCACTAGCCATCAGAGAAATTCAAATTAAAACCCTGATGTATCACTACCTGTCCAAAATGACTAAAAAAAACAAAACAAAACCTAGTGACAACATCAATTGCTGATGAGGATGTGGAGAATCTGATCACTCACACATGGCTGGTGGGAATGTAAAATGGTACAGCCACTCTGGAAAACAGTTTGGCAGTTTCTTACAAAATTAAACATGCAATTACCACATCATCATCCAGCAATTCTGCTCCTGGGTATTCATCCCAGGCAAATGAAAACTTAGGTTGACACAAAAACATGTGTCCGAATGTTCATGGCATGTTTATTTGTAATAGCAAAAACTGGAATCAGACCAAATGTCCTCCAACAGGTGAATCGTTAGACAAACTGCAGTACATACACACCACAGAATATTGCTCCACAATAAAAAGAAACAAACTTGATATGCACAATGACTTGGATGAATCTCCAGGGAGTTGTGCTGAGTGAAAAAGTCAATTACAAACTAAAAGGTAATATATTGTATGATTCCATTTATAAAACATTTTTAACATGTCAAAATTTTTGAAATGGATGCTTAGAAATTAGCAGTTATCTGGGCTTAGTTATAGGACAGGAGTTGTTCCCGAAGGCAGTGGGTGCTGTTATGAAAGGGCAACACGAGGGTTCCTTGTGATGTTGGCACTATTTGGAATCTTGATTGTGATGGTAGATACATGGACCTACACAAGTGACCAAACTGTATAGAGCTTAATACACACACATGTCTACACACACATACAAAGGAGTACAAGAAAATGTGAGTAAAATTGGTGGATTGCATCACTGTTAACAGCCTGGTTGTGTTATTATATTACAGTTTTGCAAATGTTACCATTGGGGGATACTGAGCAAAATGTACAGGAGTTCTCTCTGTATTGTTGCTTACAATTGCTTGTGAATCTATAATTATTTCAATAAAATTTCATTTATAAAACAGAATAGCATTATTCCAGCAGTTGGGTTATACTGATTTGAATCAAATAGGTTAAGAGTTGGATGAAAGGAAGTGACACATTGGGAAAAAAGCAATCATAAAAGAAACACAAAGGAGTAAGTAGGGGTTAAGAAAAATTCAGTAATAGTCTCAAAGTTTTATCATGTTAAAAAAAAAGAAAAAGAGCTAACTAGGTTGGCTGGATGGTTTCACTCAGGCTAGGTTTATTTGTTGGTGTGTTTTTACCATTGCTGTTGGGAACAGGGCTAACATAAGGGGTCGATTTTAAACACATTAATTGTATGCACAATAAAATTAAAATAAAGTGGATAATAGTCAGTTACAAACATAAACTAAAGCTTGAGAGAGAAAGAATAGTTGGAGATTTTCTACCCAAATCCTCATGTGAAATGGCCTTTGTAAAATAAATATTTTTGCATTCCTGTTTTTACCAGTATTTGCATTTGATGTTAGAGCTATACTTTTGAGATGCAAGATGACGTAGATAAAAAAGGAATGCCCTTCATAACCATTTTTAACTGAAGTATAACAAAAATTAATAATTAAAATATTTTAAAAATTAAGCAAATCAATAATAAAATGTCAATGTATCATTACCATGCATCATTATGAATTGAGTAACCAATTAGAAAATTCTTTTTAAAGTGTATGTTCAAGGTAATGATTTTCAGATAATTTTCTGTCCTAACATACCTGAGTAAGATAGACTTTCCTTAGTAAGGATGACTCAATAAAGCCAGTATTCTTAACTGCCACTTACCAAATGAAAACTCCTGACAACTTTAATAGGAAAAATGTAAATATGTTTAAGATACCATAATTCCTACATTCGAGTTTTTGCAGACCGTATTGTGGAAATAATATATGTACGTGAAGAATTAAATTATGATATTAAGTAACTGCTGAATAGAATAATAAAGTGATTTCACAAAATATTGTACAAACAATTGCCAAATGAATGGCACATAAAACAAATGCCATAGAAGTTCTAAAAAGCAAGTGTTATTTTAATTATCAATTATATAATATATATTGTATTGTATTATTAATTAACTTCCTATTAGACTATGTGCCTTGATTATGCCTTAAAGTGACTTTAGTCACTCCTAGTACCTAGAGTGAAAAATCTTTTGCTTTGTAGGATGTAAATAAAATAAATGTTTGAATAATGAACAAAAGTATTATCCTAAAATGGTTTTTGAAACAAATATTCCATTCTCCAGAATTAAATAGACTGTATTCTTCTTCTCCGGAGAGAAGGTTTAATGTGTTGCTCGTGTTGATTTCTCTAGAGCCTCACAAAGCCTAACACATAATAGGTGCTCAGTACATTCTTGTCGAATTACATCCAGAAAGGATCCTACATAAAGGTCAAAGAGCATCCGTATGTATTACATACTTGGTCAAAGAAAAAGTCATTCATAAAATGTTTGCAGACATATACATATGCTCAAGTAAAAATAAAATTTCGCACTAATAGCTGGGAGACATATAGCCTTAAAATATTTTCTTTACCTCTTAATAAAAGCCCTATATCTACTTCTGTAGTAAAAAAATATTTGTGTGATATTTCTTTTCCTCTAGAAAGTTTGTAGGAAAAAATTTTAAAATAGACTGTCTCAGGTGAGATTTTATAAAAGCATATGGAAAATGACCTCTTATTAGTTATCTTAGTGATCAGACTGATGAATTTTGGCATGCCTGGAAATTACTATTTAATTAAAAAAGTAAGGGAAGGAATACCAACAAGTATTGCTTTTACCAAAAAGCAATCCTGAAAACTAATTGCTGGATGTGCCAATATCTCAAAACTAAGCAGAATTTTGCAATCTTTTAAAATGGGATTTTTCGTTTGTATAGTTATCCAAGCACTCAAGCATATTGTGAGATCCTACTCTCTGGGTTTGTTCCCAGAGTTGGTAAACCACGTAAGCAGTATACATTACTAATGGTACCTCAAAAGGAACAAAGCCTAGGAGGGTACCCAGCTTATATATCAAGACTTTTGTCATAAAACCAGTTGAAGTTTCAAGATGTGAGAGTAAATAATTAACCAATTGCCATTATAGGAATTTTCTAATATCATTTATTCATATCAAATCTATTACAGAACTTTTCTAAAGAGCATTAAATGTTCAAATTTCAGTAGTTTCAATTAAATCTCAGACAATTCCTTGAATTGAAAGAAAATAATTTATCATTTTTCACAGTGGCCCCCTAGTCTGTATAAAATCAAGTGAAATAACAGAGAAAGCTATTTTTTAAGTAATAAAAATTTTATTCTAGATAAGTTAAACAAGCTTTAAACAGACATATATCTTGATTTTCTAAAGAGCTACATTATACAAGGTGGGGGACATTTTAACCTGATAATTCTTCTAATCATTACAAAATCTAAGTTCTCATTTTGTTGATGTCAAAGGGGTGAAATATGCATTTTATTTTCATTTTAAAATCACTAATTCTTACATAACCTGGCTTTAAAAAGTATATATATATA